>NW_003804284.1:314274-316549 GCF_000255335.2 Galendromus occidentalis
CGAGTGGAGACGGGAAGCACGGCTCTCTCGATCCGGCGAGCTCTACAGCAATTATTCGACATTCCCAGTCCTAGGTCATCCATATTTCTATATCCTGATTCTGACCGCCTCCGATATCCCTTCCGGGCGTCATGGACATCGGTGCTAATCTCGCCTATACTTTGACGCTTCGAAAATCGAGCGCGGACGATGACTTCAACGCTTCTCTACGAGTCCGACTCCATGCAGCCCGAGGGTTCTCTGAGGGCGAGGATTGCCCGCGGAGCTTGAGCTTCCTCCTTTCGGGGATTCTGAATGTAAAAACTTTTCTTCAGAGGCGGAAGAGAGGAGAAAAATTCGTCATAGGCGGATGGAAGGGGTTTGTCCCTGAACAATCTCGATCATCGCTCAGTGGTGGAGGGCATCGAAGAAAG
Organism: Galendromus occidentalis; assembly: GCF_000255335.2. Classification (NCBI taxonomy): domain Eukaryota; kingdom Metazoa; phylum Arthropoda; class Arachnida; order Mesostigmata; family Phytoseiidae; genus Galendromus; species Galendromus occidentalis. The sequence goes on from NW_003804284.1 coordinate 314,688, forward strand.
ATATCTCATTCTGGACTCTGATGAATTCGACGGGAAAAAAATTCCTTACGACAGAGAACGAGAAAGACGACAAGAGGAAAAAAAGGAAAACGTCGGAGCGCGAGTCGAGAACGGCCAAGTAGGAACGTTTCCTGAAAAGCTCCCGAACAGGCTCCGAAAGCCTCGGCTAGAACGCGACTCTGGCAAGCATCCAGCGAAAAAATACGCGCCGATTTAGACCAGATTGAACGCTCTTTGTGAGACGGAGATTTAATGATGGCTGCGACGACAACGACTACCACAGCGATAATTAGGCTATCATCATCTCGTCTGATAGCGAGTGGCTTACCGTTGAGAGCCCGTCGAGGCGTGTCGTTAATAGTCTGATCGCGGTCTCATGAATCGTACAGCTTATGCATCTAATCTATTAGTAAAGGCTCAGTTTTTTATTTGGGCACATCAGAGTTTCATGGCGTGTCGCTGCCGTACACTCATTCCGTTGATGGGAATGAGCACCGATTCCGTGAGTTACGGCCCACGTACAAGGCAGGCTATGTATCAGCCAAGCCTCAGGAACCCGATGGAATACAATGAGAGCTCGTCTGTCCTGGAGATGGATTCCGATCTGACACGCCTGATGGAAAGCCTGGATTCGGCGAAACTCGACCGGTCCGGGCGGTGAGAGCTCCTATCGTTGAGCGCGATTCGATTTGCCGGAAAAGTAGTCTCTCAGTCAACTTCTCCCGCACAGAAGCAAATCGAGGGCGACACCGATTCCTTCTGGTTCTATGCCGTCGGAGCCACTACGGTACGCCGTGAACTTCCAGCATGACCCTGTTAGCGAATGTGTCACCGTTCCCCGGTGGCTCGAGCGAGAACGAATATTCTACCGATCGCGAACCATACGAACTCACTCTCTCTCTCGGATACTCGCTGTCAGCGACAAGCTGTTGCGCTCGCTCGGAGTTCGGACAGCGGGGGAATCGTTGGAACGTCGGAACTTTTCCCGCAAATTAGTTCCATAGGCTCGGAAATGAGAGCTTTCTCTATGCAGTTTCCCTCGATTGAGTCGTCGGGGAAGGCTCGGAGATCCGCCAGAGGTTTTTCCGATAAGAGAAAACGTCTCGCGGAAACGTAGCCGTGAGCGAATTCCGCCATCCGTCGCGTCGTAGGACAGAGATCCGGAGCTAATTATGTACATAGTCGCGGAAGTCTTTATTTGTCAACCCTCCCTCATGAGATCCGATAGGATGTCTGAAGACGTCAACAAAGACTAGGCATGACGATTTCGCTCATATCGGGTCACGTCCCTTCGATCCGAGTGTCCAGTACGTCTTTCTAGCTCAGAGCAAACTTCCCCCTCGGCTGCGTGGGCCCCGCCGGACTCGAGACAGTCATGAACAAGAATAGATTCTTCTCGAGGTTCAATCAATCGTCGAGTCGTATATTTGGAACTGTACTAAACTCGCTTCGGCAACTCAGGCGCCGACCTTCATACATCAAAAATTTCGCGAATGCGCCTCAATTCCCGCCAAAAAAATCCACCGTGTCACCAGAATCGGGTCGGGTAAGAGGAACATCCCGCTGGAAAGCGTCCAACAGCCGCCCTTGCTTGGGCGCAGCCCTAGACAGGCCAGAGAAGTACCGCGGACTCTGGAAAAAAAAAACTCGCGGCTCTTCTCCCTTTGAGTACACGCTCTGAGTGAGATCACGAGCTGCCACTCCTGATGTGCACTTTGCTGTGTGTCTTCAACTTGAGCACTGCCGATCAAGGGCTAATAGTTGTAAACTGTCTCCTCAAACGTTAAGACTCATCTGAAGCGGATCGTGGGCTCTTGAGGCGGAGGAGCCTCGCCTGTTCTTGTCTGACCTTTTCACCGTCT
>NW_003804284.1:316569-453509 GCF_000255335.2 Galendromus occidentalis
CCCTGAAAAGGAGAGACTCATTCGGAGTGAAGAAGGTCTCCAATGCTGGAATAGATCCCCCATGGGGACCTCTCGCACCGTGATCCCGGACAACGCGCGGTTCCCGATTGAGGTTTTTTAATTCGATGATCAGGTTCCCGAGCTAGCAGGTAGCAGGTGAGCGACGAGCGTCCGGCGGTTGATGGACGACGATGTAGGAACTTCCGGAAATCTCTCCGCTGATGGACTTAACATCTGATTAAATGATCCAAGACGGCCGGTAATGATGATGTTCTTCATGGAGAGCTCCCTTCTCCACAGGCGTGTCGAAGGAAGCGAGTGAGGCGGATAGTTCTTTGCGGTTTCGCCTGTGACGCACGTACCGGCGGACCGTCGATTACTTAATTGCGGAACTTTCGGAAGCGTACAAAGGAAGTTCGGTATTTGAGAAGCGACAAGCCGACTAGTGCTCAGAGTATCTCGAACGGATATTCCTTTATCCAAATGAGTTTCCGGCATTCTGGAGCTCCAGCCTTGGTTTCATGCTTGTCTCCGATATTATACTTCCACGAAAGTACGGAATTATTTCTGTCCGAGATTAGGACGTGCCAAAGCTATCTCAGGAAAAACGTCAGCCTCACTTGGCTACACTGTTCGTATCGAACGTCTTGACAGTGAGAAGAGTTGTTGGGCAACTGTCAGCGGGGTGAATAATTCCCAGCTTGACAGCGCGAGAGAACGGATCGGTGGAAAAATCTCCTCTACCGCTCCGTATTGCGGAAGACACTCTGCAAATCCATGAATCATTCACAAGACACGCTTCAAATACACAATGCTCACAATTCGACGCTTCCGAGAAGACGGTAGATGTCGATGCAGTCGTCGCGCCCATTGAACAGGCGCCGAGCGAATTCCTGACAAATTAAATTACTCGTTTCCATCGAGCCATGGGATCACTTGTATGGGTATATGGCACCGTGGGCGCGTCCGTCTCGTGAATAAACTTCAACATCGTTGTAACTTTGTATCAGAGCGGAGACAGCTCGGACGTCTGCTGGAACGTCGTTGGTAGTCAGTGGGTAGATTTTAAAATTAGCCTTCAGAGGGTCACGATTGAAATACCTGACACCGGTTGCCATCGTCTAGCCTGCATTCAACAGTGAATGATCTCAAGGTCAGCGGTGATCCGACAGGTTGAATACGTGCATAGCCGCAACGACGCCGCTCGCGCGGGAGGCGGTGTGGGTTCGATCCCTGCTGCCGGAAAACATGCAGGTACTCGGCCTTGATCCTCCTGGGTACATTTGCTCTATGGATCCGTCCTCGGAAGCAATGTGAATAACAGTACCCGGGACGTTAAACCTTGGCTGTGTGGATCAGCCCGAAAAAGTTTTTTAGGTTGAATACGTGGGTCGTCACTCTCGACGAAACCTCCCGATTGAAGGTCCGTCGATGGAACCGTAGCTGTGCACAACGCAGCCTGTCGGTTCTGCCTCGGAAGCCAGAATTGTGAAAGCCAGAATTGTGAAAGCCAGAATTGTGAAAGCCAGAGTCGTGAAAGCCCGAATTTGTGAAAGCCAGAATTGTGGAAGCCAGAATTGTGAAAGCCCGAATTTGTGAAAGCCCGAATTTGTGAAAGCCCGAATTGTGGGAGCCAGAAGTTGTGAAAGCCCGAATTGTCGAAACCCGAATCGTGGAAGCCAGAATTAGGTAGTGGGAGCCCGGATTCGTGGCGCCGGGAGGAGCAAGAAGAAACTGTCAGATGTACGGAGGCGGGATGGGACCTCATACCCCTTCTTATTATTCGCTCGGTTTACAGTCTACAGCTTTTCGACAGCTTTTTGATACAAGTCGACGCTCAAGTCACGTCTCGAATGCCACAGACGGGAGCGATCGCAAGGGAGCCGAAATTAATCAAGGGTATCGGGCTCGCGGGTACGCTCACTCGTGAATCGTAATTCGCCCCCCTTCAGCCCAGGGAATCTCTTCACGGACTTGGTCGAAGCTCAATGGTCAGAATGGTCGACGACGGGGAACACAAAACTCGAGAGCAAGATTTTATTGCTTCTGAAGCACATCTCCGAACTCCGAACGCACAGTTTCCAAACACCACCACAGCTTTGGAACAAAACACGGCCGTGTCGATAAGTCCCACTCGACGTACGTTCGTATATGGATGTCTCCTCTGAGGTCCCAGATAAGCACCACTGCGACAAATGGCACAAGGGCCATTCAAGCTTCACCGATTGGCGGTCTCTACTCCAGAGAAAATTGATCTAGTAAAGAGTCGAGTGTAGGCTCACCCCGGTTGGCAGGATTCTAGCTTTAACAAATTCGGGTTCCCACAGATACTGGCTCCCAAGAATTCGGGCTTTCACAATTCGGGCTTCCCCAAATTCGGGCTCCCACAATTCGGGCTTTCACAAATTCGGGCTTTCACAACTCTGGCTTTCGCCATTCTGGCTTTCACAATTCTGGCTTCCGCGATTCTGGCTTCTGAGATGGTACCGTGCACAACGCAGCCTGTCAATGTTCCACGTCTACTCGTGACTAGTTCCACGGGAAGATATCATTCGTATACCTACAAGATTTTTGATTCTCACGAACGAACGCCTCGAATGAAGTTTGTGTGGCTTCTTCCGCGGGCAAAGGGATTGAGCCGCGAATAGATAACGAACTATCCAGACTTCAGACGCCGCGCCGTGTGGCTTATTGACATGTGGATCGATTTTCAATTCTCCATGCTCTGCCTCGGCGGGCGCGATGGTTGGTGGGTAGGCTGTAGGAGACGTTGGTCGCAGATGGTTGAAACTACTCTGGCGGTACAACTACGAGGAATCTTTTCAAGAGGTGTCCAATCTCTGCCTCGAGACTCCAGAGTTTCTACGCCGTTCGTTTCCGTCACTCGTTCTCGACTCCGAGTTCTGGAAGTCTTGATTCGTCGATCCGAAGACGAACGGATCTGATCCTGGAAGCATCGATTGCGAAAGAAAAACGAAAGGGGAAGAGAGGCAGCTCGTACAGAGATCGTTCCTTTCGTTCTCAAGACTTTCCGGTGGACCATCGCTGTTCAATCGTCGCCCCTCTCAGAAAGTTTCGGACGCTTCCATCCGTTCCCATACCCCTCCATCGATGTCTCTAATCGACGATTCGCCGAGGAGAATCGAGGGAATAGGTCAAAGCAGTGCTGTATTAAAGCGGCGGCGGCCCTTCCACCCTATGACGATATGGATTCGAATGTTTGAGAAGTCTCGTCAAATAAAACCGTTGGAAAATTTGATTGTTTTCCCGTCTACGGGCGGAAATGGAAACTTGCACAGCGTCCAGTTTATTCGTTCCCGACAGACACCCCAGAGCCGGGCCTAGACCAACAAAAATCGATTCAGACGTAGAAAAATGTGTTGACAGAGCGGACGACTCGGAACGTCTGGCGGAGATCCCTGTCTGTTTTAATTTTCAATCGACTTCCAGCGCGTGACGGTTGAATCCACAAGCGTTCTGGCGCTTGACTCGAACGTCCGAACCAAGTCTGGATAGAAAATCGAACGAAGGGAGTTTCCTTGAGAAGGGCCAGTTCTTTGTGAGCCGGGTTAGCGAGAATTGGGCTCCTGTCCAAAGATCCATCGGGGGCGAAACTATCGCAGCATGGTATCCGAGTCGGTGTGAAGCGCGAGGCGTCGAATGGGGGGCCCACGGGGAGGCTTCGTTCGGACCGCTGGATTTTGCCACCGGTTGCCTGCCATTGATCCTGGGTTTATGATCTGTGAACTTTTCCTTTAAAAAAGCTTGGAACCTTCTGGGAAAGGCTAAGTCTACATCGAAGCCTTTGATAGGGTCGCGGCTGTGGGTCAAGATTCCAGGCTCTGAAAGGTGTCCGTCGTGGTCAACTTTTTGGGGAACTCCTGGACCAGGACTGGCCGAGCGAGATTCTTCGTCGGTGTGGGGTCGGCGACAATAAATTGCGTCTGTCAAGAGGTTGTCGGCTTGGGAGAGAGAAAATCGAGTCTCTTAGAACTCCATTCAGTGAGCACTTCTCTGAATTCAATTGGAAGAATCTAATCCACCTCTGGAGGAGCAATGGCTGATATGAGACAGCGGGGAATTCTAAACAAGCTGGAATTGGAAAGCACCACGGATTAGAGTTCAGCGAAAAATCGATTTTTGCATCCAGGAAGACGATGTCTGACATCAGTATCTTTCAGAACCGGGTCACGTTCCGAACCCGCGGGGTACAGATAGTTCTCCGAGACGGAAAACTCTCCGGAAGGGAGGCTCATCTCCTCCCAGGACCGAATAAGTTCTGTAGATCAAGCGTTGGCGATTTCCAGCATTTGGAACGAGCGCGCGGACTCGTGACGCATCTTAGACACGCAGCATAATGATCATCCAATGACCATCGTAAAAGAACAAGGAGGAATGCTTGCCGTTTTGAGCGTCCATAGCGCTCTTGGAACACCTGGGAGACGCGTTCCATTCGTTTCGTGAGCTATTGGATTTCTCGCTGCTGTTCCGATGTGCTCTGCAGATACGTGAGGACCGTGACCGATACGGATTGGATTTTGAGCCCTTCTCTCAGAGATGGTCAGTGACATTCGGGGGTGAGTTCGACCCTCCACCACCAAGTCTCTCGGGAATGCACTCCATGCGGACGCTTCCTTACCCCTCTCTCTCTCTCCCTCCCAATAAGCATTCGCCTCGTGGAATGGAACTAACGTCTCGCACATAGGGCACACATTTTGACTGAACGCAGGTCGAGGGAAACGATATCATCAGACCCGGGAGACTAAATGAGAATTTCCGAAGCTTGGAAGTTCAGCTGGTGGAAAACATCGCTTTCCGTGAAGCCATTCTGTGGTGGTTTTGTCTCTCGAAAACCGCAAAGTTCCCCCGAAACCGATTGCTGTCAGATGTGGAATTCGACACATTTCTCTTGAAGCTCGTCGAGTTAAATACAGGAGAGGATACCTAAACATCTGTGACCGTTCTCGCTCCCATCAGCGTTCTATACTGATTACCGAGCTGTGCAGGCTCGGCTCGACGCCGTCAGTCAGAGTTTTTCCCTGGAAATCTTCCGTAGACAGTGGCATGTCTGAAATCAGCCTGAGTGACTTTGTGAGTGAGAAAATTTCGGACTCTAACGCCGATTCCGTGAAGGAACCCAGTGGACCAGAAGCTCTCCAGACTGACTTATATCGCCAGCGATCTATGTAAGCTTCCGACTCTCCGGGGAGTATCATCCCCTTGCATGAATTTATACTAGGCATTAAACCATCTGTGATTCCACTTTCGACCTGGGATCGCGATTCCGAGCTCTCGGTTTCCCCCAAGGAGAATGACTTGGGGATCTGGGATCCTCGAGAGCAGTGGGTCTGATGTCAAATCCCGAGGAAACATTCGCGACGGGAAAAGATCGGGAAGATCCCTAAAGGAGGCAGACCGAGTATTCGAGTTCACTATCTTCAAGAATCTTTCCTCTGCTCCGAGTCGGGGGCGGGCCGCCAGAAAACTCCATAAATCTGAGCCCAGTGGATAAAACTTCAGCGCTTTCCCGAGCATAAAGCGAAAAATTTCGTAAGATGTCTTTGCAAAACCCCGAGCTCAAACGATCGCTTGGCCGATTTCGAAAGGAACCGCTATTTACTTTTGCTCCTCACCATCCCTTATGAATTCCAAAGGCATTCGAGAACTCGAAAGGTTGAGAAGTGTTCTCCCTTTGAAGTCGATATCGTCTCATTCAGGATCGAAACGCTCACGGGCGCCGGCGATCGGGTTCCTATACGGCGCTCGGCGATTCTAACGTTTTCGATGAGTCGGCTTAAAATGAAGCAGTTTACAGAATGGGATCATAAACATTAGGACGCGGCCGGTGTCCGAAAGCAGTCTGGAATCGCCATAAAAACCAGATGGGTAAGCCGGCCTGGCTGCGACTTAATGCGATATGCAACTGGTCGAATCTGAAAGACGTGACCCCGGAACGGAGGGCGTGGTATTGCGTGACCGTCTTTAGCTTCTCGCTTCACTGTCTGCCGTAATCACTCGGTAGGCTTTCGCTCGCTCGCATTCCGAACTCCGTCGCAGCAGCTGTAGGAGAAATTGAGATGAATCACCTGGGAGATGATTTCGAAGCGAGCTCCTTAAAAAGCGGAGTCTCGTAGGAAATTTTGATTGGGAACTCTCGGATTGAGGAAGTTTCCCTGTCTCAGTCGACAACTGGTACGAGCTTGCTGACTCGTATAGATGGATGTCGTCTGAAGCTTGAAGCGGTTTCCGGATTTCCATAGTTCGTACTTGCTTCCCTGGCGAAACGCCGAGGGAGGTTCCTCCGGAAAATTGAGATTGCTCCGAGGCTCTGATCGCTTGAATGCCCACCGCATCGAAAATTGGTTTCTGACCCGAGTGCAGCCGAAGGGAACGAGGGCGCGAGCGAGAAGAGAAATCGTTCCCTCTGATTTTCACCCACTTAGCTCTCGGACTCGCGCGGAGCTGATGCTGTTGTTCTTCCTCGCGCGCGGAAACGAGCAAAGCGATGCTCTTCTCGCGAGACGAGCTGATCAGAATCAGCTGAACGAGCTCAAACTTGATTAGAAGAAACTATTCCGTCACGTCTGGTACGCTGACCGACAGACCGACTCAAGGCGCCTTTGCCCTGATAGTGCATTGTCGACACGTTCCATGGGCGAGTTTTTCTGCGTGACACAATTGGTTTCCTCGAATCCGTGCTCTGTCCTGATGATTTCTCTAGAGGGATGCCGCATTTTAGGAATTTCGCTCTCTACGTCAGCCGCGACGATTTCCCTGTGACAGCGGAACTCGCTTGTTTTTAGAATCGCGCAAGTCAGGGGCGTCGGTTGTGACTAAACAAACAACAATTCCGCTAAGAGTCAAATTACGGAGAGATCTCCGAGCGAATCGCGCGAGGAAATCGACAGCGTCAAGCTCTCGCAGTCGACTCGAACGCGACGTCACCCTTCTCCCCTAAGAGAACTCGCCGCTGGAAATCAGTTTTGATGAGCGTCTTCGTTTCGGCGAGAACTTTCTGACTCAGAGAATCTTTTCCCAATCGGTGGGAGAGCCCATGAAGTCGAGGAAAATACCCCGGAGTCTAGCAGACATGAAACGCTTCGAGTGAACTAACTGCTTTCTGGGCCCCGCGTGAGAAATCGCAGGACATCGCCTTGGATGAACTTTCCGTGCACCGAAAACCCGCGTGAGGCGGCTACTCTTTTGAAGCCATAGCCATTCTCTATGTGAAACTTTCGAAGCGGACGAGATTCGGAAGGTTCCACGCGTTTGGTTTTTTGTCTACGCGCACATCGTCGGACTCGTCATGGAGGCGGAATTCCTGTCAGCACTCAGAACTCCCGCAAAGAATCGTACTTACGTGGAACTTCTTCTCCATTCCAGTTTCAACCGATTCTTGTATCGAACGGGACGACGGAAAGGAGCCACCGAAAGCGATGACGTGCTGCAGACTCGCCTCAAACGCTGCCTTTCGACCCTGGACATCACTCTACTCGGAATTGGACACATGATGGGTTCCGGTATTTACGTCATAAGCCCGGAGGTCGCAAAAAAAGCTGGTCCGGCCTGCGTGCTCTCATATATGATCGCAGGTAAGAAGTTCCCCGACATCGATGTCGGTAATCCTCAGAGGCTCCGACAGAGGAACACCAGTCCATAAACGAACTTTCGGTCGAGTCCACATCGACGATGTCTCGGAATCGAAAAGTGGAGAGGCGTGGTAATAGGTGACTAGGTGTCTCTTTCGCATGCGTGCTGGAATCGGTAGGCCCTTGTCAAGCCCCTGGATAATTTCGCCCTATTCGCCCGAAAAAAAGGAACCCTTATCGCTGTGCAGCCTCCCAGGGTCGGAGAACGTATTCTTTCTCGGCGCGTACGTTGTTCCATGAACCCCTGTCGCTCTGGGAGTTGTAAATTGCCAATTCGGGCGAACGGCCCCGGAACAGATGTCGTTCCCAAAGTCCTTCACAAATTCTGAGAAATCATCCGATGGCAAGAAGCGAACAAACCAAGTAGCGCTCGGAGACCAAACTGCCAAGGAAATTCAATGTCCGGGAGCTGTAAACGAAGACTCCCTCACAAAGTTCAGTCGTAACCGATTGGATCTGAGTGGAGACGATCGCATTCATTCTGGCATGATTCAGATTCCCCGCGGCAAAATTTATTCTTCCGGCTTTTATCACTCGTTAAAATGAAATTGCATGCGCCATTTCCGAGATTCTAACGCTCGTGTGCTCAGCTGCTTCATTGTATCGTCTCGCTGACGACTGTATCAGAGCGACGCGAGAAGCACAAAACGGCAGCCGTCGCGGCACGGTATCGGCACGCGGATCCAGCTGCATTCATCCTGAGGCGCATCGGCGCCTGGGAGTTGCATGTTGTCTCAGAGATTTTTTGTGTTTACCGACGTTCAGCCGAGCGGAATTGTCTCGAGTAGTCGGGGTCGTGCCCCGACCGCAGAACGGCGATAAGCACCCTGCGAAAGCTGTCAACAAAATTCGAGAGTCGGAGAACTTGTCTGACAGTGAAAAGGAGGGCTTTTGACAAGACGGCATCCGAGCTATCCGTCTTCGCAACACAATGCCGGAGCATCAGTGAAAGATTTCCGTCGTATTTGAGTCGCGGCTTGCGACACTCTCGATCTTTCGAACGACCCCGATGGCTGCCGGTCGACCGACCGACCGACCGAGCAGGCGAGCGGGCCAGCCCGCCGCTCAAAGCAGCAGCGAAGAGCTCCAAGTTGGCAAAGCAGTGTTTTCTCGGTTGCTCCCTCTCGACCCGCTTCGATGATGGGATATCGGGCGAGGAAAAGAACGCGATACAGTTCGATCAATTCGATGTCGAATGTAACGGTTTCTATTTTGGAATCAACCGCCGAAAACTTCCGTGTTCCTGCCTCGGCTCGGAGTCGCCTCGAGAAGGAAAAATAAATAAATCCGCTTACGTCCCGCGCGCGTACCTTCCGCAATGAAGACCCGACTCGACGTTGTCCCGCAGCGCCGTGCGGAACGACGTGTTTCCTGCCATTGCCAATCGCGTCAAGGAATCGAGCTTGGAATTTACCTATGCTCCGCCGGCAGCGCTGATACGGAACGGTCTCGTCACTCGTGAAGGTGCCTCTCGCTTAGCGCAATAGGGAATATTCAACTCACTCCCTCCGCTCGCTCACTGCTGGATCTATCTTGAGGTCGACGGAGAATCGGGAGACCGCTCCGGCATCGACACGTTATCGACAGCATCGCCCCCGGACTAGATTGAGAGTATTTTCGCGGCTCTAAATCTTCGATGCCGGCGTCAGAAAACTTTTCGAGCTTTTTTACGCGGTCATCGTAAACCAAAGATGACGGAGGCGGAAAGGGGGGGTGCTGAAATTATAATTCTAACCATACGGAGTCGCCCCATATCCCGGTCGAACCCAGAAAGCTGTTCGCTCCGCATAAAATTCCATTGATTGCAAATTGAAACTCTCTGGACTCGAGCGTGATCTCACGGAGTCGGGCTCGGCAACTCCATCTCAATTCAATCTTGCTCGCTCACCGCTTCCTTGAACGCTCTGCAAATAAGCTTTGTCGTTTTCAGGCATTGCATCGATGCTCGCAGCGCTGGCCTACGCAGAGTTCGGTGTTCGTTTCCCTCGTGCGGGCTCGGCGTACTCGTACGTCTACTTCAGTATGGGGGAGTTCCTTGCCTTTATCGTCGGCTGGAATGTCATTCTAGAGAATACATTAGCGATATCCGCTGTTATTCAGGCTTGTGGCGCCTACATAGGTAAGTGGACGCGGCCGCTTCTGGCAGAGGTCGGTCATTCCTTGGAGATCGGAAATTGTGTGCGACTCGGGCCACGCTCGAGTCGCTCTAGTCGAGACAGAGTCGCTCCAGGCCTCGCCACGGCCACGCGAGGCCGCGTAGACATTCCGTTGTGACGTCGCGAAAACGCCTACGGACCAATCTCTGATTCAGGCTTTGCTAGTAGCGTAGAATCCACGAACAAAGCTCGCGTCTGCTCGGGAGTTTATTTACACGTTACGTGTCGGCGGCCTCGTGAGAATATCCGTTCGCTTATCTCTTTTGGAAAATGCAGATGTTGCCGCTCCCCATGACGCATCAATAATGCAACGATCGTGTTACTACTTCTGGAGGGCAGCGTGTAGAAATGCCTATCTAACAGCTTCCATAACTCACTCGGAGCGAGTCGAAGCCAGACTTATTTCTCTCACAACTTCTAATCCCCTTTCCTTGAGCCTTCTTTGAGTCGATGTTGTTTTTCCAGAGTTTTGCCGCATCGGTCCAGCTTCCAGGTTGCAACATTTGTTCGCTCGTCTCTGAGCATTTTCCTCCCGAGTAGACGCTTGCGCTTTTCATACTTTCGACGGAGTTTCTGGATCACCGAATTGTAGGTAGTCTAGCTCCCATCTGAATTTCGCTCGCGTGCGCCTTTCGAGCCTAGGAGCCCACGATATGTTCCATCTCGTTTCACGGCTAGACTCGTGCAGGTCGCGGCGACTCAGCCAAGACACGATGTTCGTTCGCGGAGCCCATGGAGATCATACGAATCATTTGCGCGCGGCTTCAATATATTTTCCTCGCCGATCGTCTCCCGGCGGGCTCGTCCTCTGGAATCTTCATACTCGGGAACTCGACGCGATACCCTCGCCGAGCCGGCTGGTCTTGGGAGCCGCGGCTGTTATCCCCTTGGAATAGATGTTCCGGGAAGTAAGCAGCGATTTATTCAACGCATACCGATGTGACAGAACATCTCGCCCCGCACGAACGATAATTCCTCTGACGGAGCTCCGGGCATGGGTACTCCTGCGGTGAGCTTTGAATGGATTTAGAATTTAGATCCCACGTTCAGAAAAACTGCGGCCTATAAAATGAACCTGCTGTCGTAAGCACTCCGTGATCTTCCGTCCCTATTTGCACCGTAGGTGGGATTTGGAGCGTGCGAACGCATGTTTTCTAGGACCATAAACTTGAAAGTGTCGAAATTCCCACCTGCTGACACGTATCCACGCCGGTCTCATGGCCTTTCTCTTTTATTTTCTTATGGTTTCGTCGAGACATATTACTTCTGCGAACGTTCAACAGAACAGTTCCCAGTCTGTTACGAGTACGGTCGGCGGTTTCCCGAGCGCCGAATACGTTTTGTCTTTACGGAGTGATTCTCTTCCTCTCGAGGAGAACACGAGCATCAGTTGTCAAGTCTCTCTGAATTGAAATTCATCTCTGAATCATTCATAGGGTTCCGAGATATTGACGCCTGGGGAACGGGATGAGAGGCACCGAACGACGGAGCGTTGGAAGAAAAAAAATTGAAAAAGTCATACGAGTTTTGGGCCGCTGTGTCTGAAAGGGCAGAATTCTCGCACCACAGAAAGCGCATGCACTTCTCGTTCGAAGCGCTGCTCTCTCCGTCGTTCTCAGTGGCGGGGAACGTCCTCGATTGTTCTCTCGAGCTTGTTCCATCCCCGTTTCCCCGGACTCTGACTATGCTCCAACAATAGATCTGGCGCTCGTGCCCGAGCCACCGGGTTAGGGGCTTTTCCTCTAGAGAAGCACCTACAGAACTTTAGGAGCGGACTCCTTTCTCGGGTCTGCGACTCTGTCTCGTACTTCTCCGTTCCGTTCCGGTCTCTCAGTGGGAAACAGAAGTCGTGATTAAGATCCGTCCGCTCTAATAATTAGTGGGAAAGTGATGAATATCGAGGTCTGATGCGAGCTGCTCCCGCGAGTTCCACCGGTCGACGGGCCTATGAGATTCATTGATGAGATCGTCGATGGCCTTCGAGTACAGAGGGAAAAACAATGGAAGCCAAAGATGGAACGGAGAGCTTGGGACAGCAAATTACTCGTAACGAACAAAAGCTTGAACGCAATGGGAGGTCCCTGCTCTTGCGCCCGTTCATCTTTCCGTCCCGACCGCCTACTCAGTGAGCGCTGGTTCTAGTTTGTTTGGATGCAAATCAGAACTGTGGGACGGCGCCGAGTGAGCGAACACAATGCAGAGGAGATTGTAGCATTTTGCAAAAGCTCGTTCGGACTTCCAATCGCTCCCTCGGAATCCCGACTCTGTACCGACCCTTGTATCCTCCGGAATAACGGCTCTCTTGGGCGTTCGCTGCGATTCTCAGCGACGGTCAACGGCCCAGATCTCCGATGATAGCAAGTTTTCTCGGTCTGGGTTCCCTGTCCGAACGTTGGAGCCGTGGACGACCAATATGACTAATAATAGCCCTACTAGATGAACATATGTAGTTCGTTGGGTTATCCTGTTATTCTCATTGGATCCTCGGATTCTCCGATTTTTAGATTCACTCATGAACGGAGCCATTTCGAAGTTCATCATCTCCAACATCGGTACACTGACAACGGATGTCGAGCATTCGTACTTCAACACGGAACCTCGTCTGTTGGCGATCGCCATTATGTTAGTGTTCGTCGTCATACTCCTGCTGGGCACGTCCGGAACTTCATCCGTGGGAAACGTACTGTGCGCGATCAACATCGGAATGCTCCTCATGATCGTGGCGATTGGGATTTGGAAGGGCGACGTCAGGAATTGGACGAACGCAAGTACCGGTGAGTTGGAAAACAGTCGAGCCACTTGTGAGTTTTAAGGCTCTTTTCAAACAAGGCAATAGATGACGTTACGGAGCTCCTAGTTCCCGGCTCTTGGTATCCTACCCAAAACACTACGAGATTCTTGTTTGCCGCGAATCCCGGCTCCAGCTGGGACTCTCGAGGAATTCCCGAGGGCCAGAGTGGAAAACAGGGATTAGCTCTCCTGAGCTTGAATAACAGGGAACGTGTCGCTAGCTGTTTCTCTCGCAAGCTCACTCTATCCCCGGCTTAGATCCAGGATCGAAATGAATTGTTCCGTCCTGGGAGAGCTTAGGATACAACCAGAACAGCGGCACGGAGGCGACAAGAGAACTAAGTGACAGACAGATAGACCTGCTCGATGTTGGACAGAGCGCGTGGGTGTTCAGGGCTCAAAGCCGCCGCCGGCGAAAACTACAGAGAAAACTGTCATAACGTCCCACGGTAATAGATTACGCTTGCGAAGAGCCGTTGCTTCCGGAGCTCTTCAACTTGTCCCAGATTTCTTCTCGCTAAATGTCGCTCAGGCTGGGGATCCGAGCTCGAGCGGTATCGGTCGTCCACGGTGGGAAACTCCCACCGACTCCCCATGGCATTGGATGGTTGGGGGTGAGAACGTTTCAGAATTAGCGAATCGTCCTGTTGGGCGACACGGCCCCTCATCGTTCCGTAGAATGCGTTTCCTTGGGCACTCGAGTGCATGACACCGGACGGTGAGTTTTCCCGGCGAGAGCACTACTCCACACCGGCGCAACCTGCGCTTCCCATCGGCGGAAATATCGCAAACAGGGGAAGCGTGACTGGGTTGGCTCTTCCAGCGCGTTGACTCGTTTCCCAATGCGCCGTCGTTTACGTAAACTCTCCTCTCTAACAAAATCCGTTTGCTCACTTATTTCGACATGTCCGGTCGTGATATGCTTCTCCCGCACGCCATTTTATGCTTGGCATAGCCAGAAGTGAAGCACGAAAACTCCCAGCTCCGTTTCGTCGAATCAGTCAGTTCCGAGGGAATGCGCGCGCTAGAAGTCCTACGTACACATACGTATATTCCTAGACGAAAGCCGAACCAGATGCCGGTGAATTTGATCTGATCTGTTGCCAAGGAATCGGGTTCCCCAGACAATCTTTGGCATCGAAGAAGTCTGCTGACGAAATTCGTCGGTTCCGGAGCGCTCGTCGCAAAGACTCGTTCTCGTTCGTTTGGGGAGTCGCAGGAGAAAACACGGAAGATACCGGACGTAATAAATATTAATGAGCGGACTTGTACGTTGCGGTTCAACACGCATTGTCGCCACTCGACTATTCATTCCAGAGCAGACGATGAATAAACGCCGGCTTGACCTTCTCTGGCGGGGCCTTAGCGAGGCCTTTGATTAACCTGCGACGCCTGTGATACCGTCTGGACGCGGGACTTATACTCTGCAGAACATATTAGCCGAACTTCGCAACGCCGCTCGATCACGTCCATCGTATTCGTATAATACGACTCGACGTTTTCGATACGCTATTTTTCCCTCTAGTGAGGGAAGAGCACGGATTCGAGCGGAAGCCCGATATGAGTTCAAAAAATTCGTAGCATGATTGGACGAAGTCTCCGAGACGGCAGCATCGGCGAAGGAGCCTCCGAAGCAGTAATTGATTTTTTTTCCAGGCGGTTTTTTCCCAAAAGGCTGGCAAGGGGTTTTCAGTGCGGCCTCGATGTGTTTCTTCTCGTACGGAGGCTTCGACGCAATTTCGGCTGCTGGTGAAGAGGCCAAAGATCCACGGCGCTCAATGCCAATCGCCACGATTGTTGCCATGATGACCGTGACGGTGCTCTACACGGCTGTGGCGGCGTGTTTGACTCTGCTAAGAAATTGGACACAAATCAGCCAAAACGACGGTAATTTCTTAGCAGCTCGATTCGTTCTCATGGAGAAGAGTCCATTGTCACGCCGGAATCCTTGATTGAAAGTACCTCTTCCTAGTCGCATTCGATTATCGCAGCTGAATTGAGCACTCCCCTCTCGTCAACGACAAAGAGCCGTCCTCGTTCTACATGATCACGAGGGTCATCCGTGCTACTATCGAGAATGAGATCCCGAGCAGATGGATCGTTTATTGTTATTTCGCGGGATGTGCAGTCGTAACACGAGGAATGCGAGACGGGATCGTTCATCTTAGCCCGAGGAAATAGATGTGAATGTATTTTCGTCCGACTCGCGACATGCCGCGCAGCGAGGACATGTCCACGGATGGAAGCGGAGGAAGCTCCTTAGAGCTGCTTTCGGATGGATATTCAGTGTCGCGAAGGAGTTTACTCTGACTGGCGCCTACGTAGGTACTATTTGCTCCGTCCTCCGACGTTGTCGACATTCCCCACCAAGCATTGGCCAAACGTCAAAAGCACTCTGCCATCTAGGGACTACGGGTATTCCGTTTCTGAAGCTGGATTACTCCTGGAACTCGGTTCGAGTCAGGATGAGACTGCCGTCGTACAGAAATTCTAGGTTAGGCGTCTTCCTAGAAACGTCGAGGAAGAGCTCTGCTCAAATGAAATCCTGAGGAATAGATAATCATCATTACACTGTCTTATGTGAGTGAGACGGAGGTCGAGGGGTTCTCGTCGACAGAAGCGAGGCGCGAAAGCTCATCATTACGGCCGGACCTCCGAAGGGGACTCGCAGGAACTGGAGGGTTCATTCGAAGTGACGGGCCTGTCCGACAAGTGTGCATTTGCGTCCGATCGCGAACCTCGCGAAAGGAGGTGAATTAATGTTCCTCGAGCAAATAGTCAGGACGAGATTTCCCAAGGAAAGAACCGAACGTTCGGGAGATATCATCATTGAGATCTAGGGGCGGTTTCGAATCTCTGCATATTCTTTGAGAATTTGTTCCAGCCGGAGCAACGCTGGGCAGCGAGACCGCGACACAGGAATTCAGGCCGGGAATCGAACGCACTTCGTCTAACGGGAAAGGAGATCCCTGCGATAGCGACCTGTGTCTATATTGAGTCTTACCTTTGCAGGATTTCCGGATGCCATGCAGCACAATGAAGTCTACTGGGCTA
Organism: Galendromus occidentalis; assembly: GCF_000255335.2. Classification (NCBI taxonomy): domain Eukaryota; kingdom Metazoa; phylum Arthropoda; class Arachnida; order Mesostigmata; family Phytoseiidae; genus Galendromus; species Galendromus occidentalis. Next base: position 332,219 of record NW_003804284.1, read on the forward strand.
AGTATCTTGTAACGATAGGAGCTATGTGCGGTATGACAACGGTATCTGTCGTGACATTGTACACGATTGTGCGGGCGGCCTACTCGATGGCTGAGGACGGACTCCTATGCCCATTGTTCGCCGTTATCTCGAAAAGGACGCAGGTAAACACATATGTATTGGATGTACAGCAATCGTATGTGCGATATCACAGCGAACGAACTGTGGCTTCGACTATCACTCACCATGGTCTTCTCTGACTCGTTCAGTCCCACGGTAGCCGACGGGTCACTCATGGGCTACGTTCGAAGTTTTCATTGGCTCCAGGTCCCGCAATATTCCATGTTGATTTTCGCGTGCGTCTCCACCACGATCGCGGTTTTTTTCAACATTGAAACCATCGTCGACATGCTTTCGATCGGGACTCTCATGGCCTATATGATGGTCACCTGTGGTCTGGTCGTATATCGCTACTGTGGGGTGAGTTCCGCCCTGAGCGGAAGGCCAAATAACTTCTGCGGGTTCAGAACAGTTTTGATTGATCCTTGCCGGTCTCGCGATTTCTCCACTCGGAAAATTTCACAGCAACTCGATGTCGAATTTCAACATTCATATTTCTTTCAGACAGGCGACGTTAGCCTGGAGTTCAGGCGTTTTCCTCGGCTCAATCGCGTCAGACCTCCGTTTATCGGACAACGAGCATTCGTCTACCTGAACTTGGCCCTAATAATCGCGTTGAGTTTCATCCTCTCCTTCGCGGTTCAGGTGAGGACAGGGTCATACGAGAGCGGGTGGCGGGTTGAGCGCAGGTGTAAGAATGGGAAAAGAGATTGGCTCCCGGAAATATATTTCCGGACAGCGCCGGCGTACCTGGAAAATAGCTTCTTCTCGCGGCCGCCGTGCGAGCTGTTATCCCCCCTCTCGAGAAGTCATTGGGTGGGAGCAACAGACTGGACTCCGTTTTCCGCAACAGCGCGCCAACAAACGTGTCCCTCGATATTTTTTCCTCTTTCCACGAGAATGCACGTCTCTATCCTCAGGCGAGATAAGCTATTCGTCTACCGAGAACACAGATTCCGCAAACTGGGATCCTACTGACTAGCGGTGTGGCCCGTCGCGTTCGGTCGAGCGGGCCGGTGAACGTTCCGGAATATGCGATAAAAACACGTGTACGGACCGTTGCCTTGCGTTCGGAGAGACAACGACTCTTGGGCTGCCTGAGTCAGAGACACGCAGTGAGAAATGGATTCTTATATGACATCAGCGTGAGGGGTACAGTGGGAGTCCGCTTACTTTCTGGCACGAAACTTCAGTGGAAATGGGGCTCGTGGGGAAGAATACCCAACGGTGATTCGATTGCGACGAACAAAGCTCACTGCCGATGAGCGCCGAGTTCCGGAAGGATATGTTCAGGCTGAATAAAAATAATAGGCAATTTCCCATGTCTCAGGGTCTCTGGAACGATCCAACCTACCTCAGTCAGATCACCGCTGGAACACTGATCCTGGTTCTTACTTCGTTACTTTCCGCGCTCGAGGAAGTTCCTGACCCATGCCAGACGTACAGGGTGAGTTCCGATGATGAACTACTGCGTCTCCTAGATTTTATTCCATCTGGGGCTCCCGTCGAAATCTTCATTTATCGCTATCTTGTTCGTTGCAGATGCCTTTGATGCCGTGGATGGCGGTCGTCAGCATCATGGTGAATTGTGTGTTGATGAGCACGCTACCCGGAATAACATGGGTACGACTCATTGTCTGGTTGCTGATAGGTGAGTAGATCTACGCCCTGGGCGGCACTCTATCGGAGAATTTCAGAGCCGCAATGCTCGGTCTTTCGCATTCAATAGAAAAACGTGTCGCCCCGAGGAACGAAATTGTAGTTGGGGGGCGGCATCTTGGTCGACCACGCTCAGCAGAGCGGAAAATTCCAAATCATTGCCAGGGCAACACTTCGGCATGCCATGTCATCGCGTCAAAATCTGTCGGCGTGACCCGCGGTAGATACCAGCGCGTCGGTGTTCTGCTTGCCTGCCTAGCAGCGTACTCAGGGGGGAGGGGGGTCCCAAGGGTCCCCCAAAATGTTCAGCCGTAATGCTAATGTATACGAGCGGGTAACCATTTTGGACACTTGGACCCCCCAAAATCGGTCGAGCTTGGTCGTTCGAGTTTCCGATTGACCCTCATGGCTTTCGAGTGAACCCATGAATTCCAGACTATCTATGGATCCAGGCTCGAGTCTGGAGCATTAATAGATCATCACCAATCTTAGTTAATGCTGCAGTCGAAAGTTGGGGTCCAGATAGAAAAAAGCATTCCAATCAAAATTTATCATCCGAGCGGGCTCCCGATGCGACGTGATCATTAATCATTCTGTCTCTATGGTAGCTGGAATCCGATACGTTCAGATTTCTCCAGAACGCGTCGCCTGAACTCCTTCTGTCTGGATTTGCGTCCCTTCTTATCGACAGTGAGGTCGTGAGGCGGAATTCGTTCACGGTCGTGCAAGGATTTCCCACAACTAGCCATCCAAGAGCCTTCCCCTGTCGAGGAGGAGCCGGGAGCAAAACCCAGGGTCCAGAGGGTCCTATTTTTTTCCTGAAGATACGTCCCTTGTCGAGGTCTCCAGGACGTTCTGTGGCATGAAAGTTCTGTTGGAGTGACTCTCGTGGGAGCGTACAATCCTTCTTTCGCTCGATCATCGATGACCTGTCGAAAAGTGCCGAGAAGGGAAAAGGCGAGGCAGTCAGCTGTTACACGAAATAGGCTCCTAGTGGTGTTCGATCGGATATCATCCGGCCTACATCGGACAAACTAGAGCTCGTCGAGTCATCCGACATATGATGTATCGTCCTGACGTCGCGAAGTCGGGATGCTCCAGGGATCCCGCCGAATTGGTCCTGTAAACACATTCCTAGACTCCACGTCCATCAATCAACCAAGGGCTGACCTTATCCAGACATGAAAAGAAAAACTCTCAATCACCTGGTGCGAGCAACTCTTGCTCATTGGTAGTTCTCCCGCGAAAAACTGCTCGCACGAGCATATTCCCGACGGTTCCTTTTTTGCTTGTTCGACCCCGGTCTGCGCCCCTGTCGATGCGTCGTTCCGATTTGTCTAGCCATGCAGATTCGCTGAATGTGTCCCGCCTGCGGCAGTGAAAGCGCTTACTTGACGGCTGGCAGCATTCTGATGGCCTGATGAGAATCTGATTGATCGGGAACAAATGTGGTGGACCCAAGGGGGCGCTCGCATATACATGGGGGGAAACCATCGAGGGGGTGTGAGAGTGCGTATCGTATTTCGAGTCGTCGATCGCACATCTGTCGGAACTCTCATATGAGTAGTGCTCATTCATTCCGTATCCATCTCTCTCTTCCACAATCCCACAAGGTGATGAACATTCCCAATCATTCCTCTCGTCTTGGCTGAGTTTCGTTGCCGCTGTAGGAACTTACAGATTGGGGGACACGGGCTGCCCTGACCCCGCCGCCGGTAATTCGCGGCTGACTGGCTACTAACGCACGAATTTCTCATCGGTCGAATATTAAGTCCTTGTAGTTTCTTCCATGGAAGCCTCGGCACATTCGCCTGTGGAAAACCTCTCGCCTCTTTCTCGGAGGAAATCAGGAATGTCAGATCTCTTCTTTTCGGAGCATGTTCCGAGAGGATACTGTAGCTCGGAGCTTCTCTCGAGCACGATCGGTAGCCCACGGGTACCCCCGATTCGAGGGCAAGATTGTCGAGTTGCCCCAGCGCCCGAGGAAACAGTCGTCGAACTTCTCCGTCAGTTTACATTCTAGACTCACTCAGTCAGCGTGGATGTAAATCGTTTCGGCCCTGTGGCATTCGGTTAAAGACAGCAGATCACAAGAGACTTGAGGAGACGAGAATAGAAATCCACAACTCGATTTTCAGCGACGGGGCTGTGATCATGGAAACAGGAAGAGAACATCAAGGAGAGCTTATCCCAATGCTTCCCTCGCGGACTCCCCCAAAATCTTGATCGAACGCTTGTCTATATCCAATACGATCCGTTGTATGGCTGCGGAGTCATTCGATCTCCGAGCCAATCGCTGTCTCCGAACGACTAGGAGAACTTGAATGACAGAGCTCAACACACGCTCCTTGCACCGGGGGAGTCGGAGGGAGGTTCGAGTCTGGCAGCCGGATGAGGCGACGTTCCCCTAGCAGAGTTCGAGTGTTTTCCAAAGAGGAACTGCATGTTTCGCTAGTCGAATTTCTCATGACCGAAGAGTAGATGTTTGATCATCTCTCTCGCGACTCCCGAAGTTCTACCGGATCTCCGCTGCTTAGGTTACGATTCCGCAAACATTCCTCAGAAAACTTTCCACCTGATCCTTCCTCGCCCTTACATTCAGACACAACAGAACTCCTGAACCGTTCCTCTCGCCTCGAACTTCCTAGGGAATTGAGGAGACCTGAGGGTGCCCCGGTGTAGCCGTTCGCAGAGCTCATGGACCTCTGGTGCGACGTTTTTTCTCCTGACGAATATCAGAGGATGAATTCTACTATTGGCCTCGATTCCATTTTCTCCCGAAGAGCTTTCTACATTCGGGAAGCGGGTGATCCGGGTGAAGCAGCGAGCCGGGCTCGCATCAGTGTGTCTATAAGTATCATCAATCAGACCATCCGGCACATTTATCATCCACGAGTGAAACCAACAAATGAAGAAATTATCTCAATTAGGACGTCTCCTATACTCTTTCGTAGAAACAGATCAGCTCTTTGTTGCACTTTTTCGACTCACTCAGCTGAGTGGTCGTCGGGCGGTGCTCCTCGTGGGAAGGTCTCGCGGAAAAATTCACTCGATGGAGGCTTCAACAATTTTCGGGGCTACGACGGGTCGCAATCACCGATTTCGTGGGGCCAATGACAATTCGCGAAACAACCAGCGGTTTTGGGTACACGATACAATTTTCGAAAGTGCTTTGCGATGCCCCGGACATTGTTACGCGACCCCGGGAGAATTCGCCACGCAACAGCACAAGTCAAAAACGACTTCGGGGGCTATTGAAAGCAACGATTTCAGCTGCCGTCGGCGGAAGTCTCGGCTCCCGGGTCGGAAGTCGTCCGACTATAGAATGCCCATGGGTGGCATTCCCTACCATTCCTCGAAGATCTACGGACGACCTGACCATCGTCACGGCTCTGTGAAAGTCGAGGAACGTTCTCCTTTCCCAAAGAAAGAGTGAACTTTTTTTTGCGTTTCTCTACTCCGGGAAATTGGAGCATCGGCGAGATCAAGGGATTCTGAAGTATGTTTCCCGAAACTTACTGGCCGTGTTCCTCGGCCAAAACTGGGCTCCCGGAGTCGATATTAAATCGACCGGAAGAATCCATCGCGGTGCTTGAACGGAAAATATGCAGAAACCAGAAAGTCTCGAACAAGTTCGAGACATCGATCGGACGCTTCCCACAGGCGTCGGAAGGAGCTGTTTGTACGCTTTGCAAACCGCCGATTCAGCCAATAGCAATATTCGGCTTCGATCTCGGAGCTTCACTTAACCGTAATCCTTCCCATTGATCCCCGGCGCGTTTGTTCAAACTTCCATGCCCTGCCCGACAGGTCGCGGTGGTAGGCTCGACGGCGCCGACACCATGGCCACTGTGAGCCGCCCTGGTCGCCGATTTTAACGAGCTCTATCCCCTTGTGTGGAGATAATTGCAGATTAGCTTTCCCGACCTTAAAAGTCGTCTCTAACATCTCCTTTCTCACTTTTCAGGAAGTATAATTTACTTCACCTACGGGATCCGGAACAGCGAGCTAGAACGGAGATACGCAGCATGCGGCAAGAATCCTGAAAATAATATTGCTCTGTGATATCCCTGTAAACATATGATCCGTGTCATAAATTCCGAAACTTGTAGCTCTTCGAGTATATGACACGAAAAAGAAACATGTTTTGATGTATACAGAAAATATCAGATGTACATCTCCTCTTTACGATGTTTGTTTTCGGGACAGATGGAGATACACATAAGCGTCTGACCAGAACTTTGTAACGTTGTCTCTGAGACACGGAGAGAGACCGGTCCCGAGTTTATTGGCTCGACGATCTCGCTCGCCCTGCGAGCGTTCGGAGTGAAAGCGGGGACCTACATGCAGGATCTGATGGAAAAATTGATTCTGGAATCCAAGTCGTGGACATTTTTAATTATTCAAAAACCGGAACAAAAGGTATCTGAGTTCTCAATGGCGAGACGGGCGGAGACAGCTCCTTATCCGGACAGCGGGTGAGCCGAGTTGGAAAATTTGTCTTCGAAGAGCACTTCTCTGGAGAGGTCTCAATTCATTAATTCGGCTGTGGGAGTGTCCGGTGTATCCGTGAAGATTATCAGCGGCTGCCGTGCTCCCGTCGGCGGATTCCGGGAAGGATTCGGCAACTCGACGGAATTAAGTCACCAGATCCGGAAAATCGGCGAAAATACATAATTGCAGAGCGAATCCTATCGGAATGCATATGCATTGAAAGCATGCATTGGACAAACGTTTCGGTGCTGGACTCAACCAGGGAGGCTCTCGTTTGGGAGGGGTGCCTTATTTTCCATTCTTTCCGTAGGGTACCTTCCATCGAAGGGATGCTTCTTTTCCAAGACGGGCATCCATCAGAAAAAAATGCGGTATTCTGCTTATTGCTCCGACAGGTTGCGTTTTACATGAAGAATCTGTCAGATGAGACTTGATCTATGACAGCTCCTCTCAGCCGGCATGAATGCGGCTCGACGTCAGGTCAAAGTTTGTCAGCTGTCTGCTGTGAGGCCGAGAGTTGTACCTCAGAATGTTGGACTCGACAGGCTCCCGGGCCCTCTAATCGGTTTTCGCTCCGAATCCGATATCCTCGAGACAGAAGCAGGTACAGCTTCCTGGACGAGCTCTGACTGAAATCACCCGTCAACAGCGGACGAACTTTATCGAGGACTGTTTTTCTTTTGCTTGTTTCTTCTCGAAAAAAGCTTGCCTCGGACTTCTGTGTGTGTGCTCGGAGTGGTAGAGACTCCCGTACCTCCATGAGTGACTGTATCCCAATCGACTCGCTAAGGTCTATTCCGAGAGCCTAATGATAGCAGCCTGCCACCAGAAACACAACTCCACAACAAGAAGGGATCGCATTCCCCTTTTGCTTCGGCCTCGACAGAGTGAACGGGAGTTCAATCAGGACGATTGAGCACCCGCCTATGAGAGCTTCGGGGGAGTTCCACGCTAATTCCCAACGAGGAAGAATGACAGTGTCCAGATCAGCCTCGAGCGACTCTCTACCGCCTTCCACAGATGCTGGAGCCCCCAAAGAAGGCTGGAGCTCTACATGTTTCACGTAGAATCGACTACCTGTGAGGGAATGACGGTGGGAGTAATATAACAGCGGGAATCTAACCTTCGTGATTCCTGGAAGGCGAAGCTGGGAAGAGCCAGCCGCCTCAGCTTCCACCACCAGGTGGTCTTCGACCTCCGCTGATCGATGCGAGGAAGTCAGTCAAAAGCGGGAAAAGCTCCGAAAGGCGGGAGATCTCCTCTCCTAGGAGACTGAGCGTGGTCTGATTCGATTCTCCGCCATCAGCGAATAGCTCGTTGGTGGAATGGGAGATATGCTCCGCCGAAGAGCACGCGAGCTTTGCATCTGTGCTCCGAAACCGAATAAATAAAAAAAGCTCCTCCGTCCTCGCGCTCTATGTCCTCCGCGCGAACTCCATGACATCAATGCAAGGCGAGGTAATGACGTCGCCCGCGCGGAACTCCTCACTTTGCCTCCTCAGTCGTTGATCTTCGCTGACAAACTGCATATAAGCGTCAGAGCTACTTGTGGAGATGATTCCCCTCGTCTATGTTTGTCTAGGTTTTCCCGACGGTCACCGTGAGTCACGAGGAGCTCCTTAGTCGAGGCTTCCCCATTGGAGAGTCATATACCGACAGAAATTTTCATTCACACGTATGCCGAGAAAGTCCGTGAGGCCCACCGCTCTGCGCTCATATCAATTTCACGCTCTGATTAATTTCTACCGACAAAGGCGGAAAGTTTCGCAGACATCCTGAAAGCTCTCGAAAATTTGGATTTTCGGCACGACGCCGAGCGACACGCGAGCGGCGTCTCTTCTAGTGCTGTACGCGTGTTGCCGAGAATAGTCGACAGGGCTGACTTTGACGCGGTTGTCAGCCGCGACAACGCGGATTCGACCGGAATTTCCCGGGTCTTGCAGAAATTAACGGTGAATTCACTTCGCAGCTCGCCTCGCGGAAGTTCTGTCCCTCTGGCTCGCGTTCCAGAGATTCCACGACAGCTAAAAACCCATCTCGCACTGCTTGGAGACTTCGGGATGAAGTTTATAGAAGACATTCCTGACTGAATATTTATGAGAGGAGTCTCGCGGCTCAGGAATGTATCAGGACCTACGACAAATCTCGAAGAACACCTTCCCCGGAATCTTCCAGCCAGCCGAGGCAATAGGAAAGCCGCTTATTCCGACAGACAGTGCCGACGACGCGCCGGCATCTCTGACTGCTTCAAGGAAAGTTCCAATGAGCTCCTTTCCCGTGTTTGAGCTCCAGCGTTCACCCAGTCGGCGGCACAGACTGCATCGGATTTCGGGTTGACGAAGTCATTTCGGGCGGAACAGGATGTCTCGGTTCGCCTCCGGGAGCTCGTTCCACGAGCGGATTCAATTGGAAAAAAAATCCGGCGGCGTCCTCCGGGGATTTCCGCCGGGAACTCCGATATCGCAGTTCGGAACTCATGCCGAAGTTTCGCTCTGCAACGAGCTCCGAGCTCATCGACCGATCCCTCTGTTGACGAAAAACTGCTACGAGTGCAGTGTCGTCGACCAACAATATTCGCTTTCATGGTATTGAATTTTTGAGGTATCCCCTAAACGGAAAATCCGATTCCACCGCAGTATGAGTCTCGGGGATTGTAGTTTCATGTTGACACACGAGTAATAGGAGAACCGAGTCTGGAAGCCCAGAATCATACTGCTTCCGTCCACCATCAAAGCGTGCTATTCTCCCAACTTCCCGAGGGAAAAAAGGTTGCGGAAGCGATCCCGCACTGGTCGGTCTACTTTCTGGCGGGTCCGATGCCTGCAGCCTCTCTGCAGTCGATTTCCCGGGAGTTTCCGTCGCGTTTCCGTTCACAATTGCGTAGCATGGGATTGCACGATTCAAGTTCGTTGATGGGCATATCGGATTATCGTAGACATCCCACTCATGGCGAGAGGAGCCAACGTCTGCAACGTGCGAGCAATAGATATCGACCTCTGGTCTCACTGAGTGAGTGAGGCGACAGCTTTTCGGAGATGCAATCCATTCCCCGCTCGGCATGGATTCTCGCAAATGGAACAATAGGCCCACTTATCTCGCCAATCGCAGACAAGTGAGTTCGTACGGTGGATTGCCACGGAATGGCAAGTACAATTAATTCCGAGAAACAGTTTCGCTTCAGCGCATCAGGGAGAGGATGCTCCGATGATACGATTCGGGAGCATTTCCGTCGATTCCGATTCGGCAGCTTTCCGCAGATAGATGCCAAGATTCTTCACGAATTATATGAGAATCATGAGACGTTCGATGGATGGATTGATTGTTTATTGATGATTCCTCCTTCGATGGAAGCAGAAGAAATATGATTCCGGGGAAACCCACACGAGGGAATCGTCTTGCTCTAGGTCGCCAATAATATTGTGCCGACTCCTGAGCACGAAACTTGCTTCCCGTCGGTATTGGAGCGTACAAATTAGTGGGTCGGATGAGCCGAAGGTGTTTTCACGCTCGAATCCATCACTCGAATGTCCGCGGCCGGCATGGGGAAATCTTTATTCGATGCATTTGGGATATTTCCTCCTGTCTGACTGATTTCCGCGGGCCTTTTCCGCTCTCTAGGAAAATCTCCTTCTCACCATCAGATAGATCTCGTCGCTCTTTGCTCGCCGCTCTCACGTTTTTCTATCGATTCGATACATCGAGGATGGCTCACGTGGGACCTTTCTGCCTGATCCTTTCGTTGTGTGTCTCAATTTTCCTGGCTCCTGCCGTAGGGAGCTTCATCGCCACTTCTTGTCTCTTCGACCCCAGGATCACACGGCAAAGCAGGAGTTTCTAAAGCCACACCCGTAAGCTGCGAAAATTTTGGAATCCATGAACGCGCGCGGAGGCTCCGAGAGCGCGGTGTGTCCAACTGAGCACGAAGCCTGTCTCAACCGAAGACTGCCGACAAACGGGCATGAGCGAGTCCTTTCCCTATGGTTTCTTGATCGTCGACAAGTGCGAACACACCGGGACTCGCGATGGAATTAGAGCAGGAAGCTCACTGGCGGCCGAGTATGCTCAAAATACCGTCAGGCTCGATATTTTCGTGGCCGACCCCGACGGAGGGGGAGCTATCGAGACTGTGGCGATCGAAAATGAGTGCAACTGTGTTATCAAATGACGCATTAATCGAGCACGCTCGCGATTATCTCTTGTGGACACCCGCTGATTTCGTGCGTGACGCGACTCCGCTTCGATATTCGGTGGCTGGCCATTGTAGAGCTATTTTATTCCTTCAACGATCAGGCGTAAGGCTCGGCATGGCGAAGTCTTGAGCTCTGCGAGACATCTCGCTTTCTTGATGGCATGCATATCTTCTCATCGTCCGAACCGATATTGATCGGCTATGAGGTCTACATAATGTACTCTTGGACCGCACTTCGGGAGGGGGGAAGATCACTGAGGGATTAGTCATTTCTCAGAAGTCGACGTCGAATTATGGATATGTGATTCAATAAAACTACTGTACGGGATCATAGCTCAGAGCCGACGACTCATTTAGCCGGGTAGATCGTTTTGATTTCCAATAGGAAGTTTGAGAGAGTCCATCCCACGAAAGCTCACCCGAGAGACTTCATGCCTTCTAGGAAGAAAGAAAAGTTCAGAATGAAGATTTGATCACCCATGAGTCAGGCTCATGAGGGGACCAATCGAGGGAACGGAGCCGTAGACCCAGACGCAGCGTTCTCGCAGAAGCTTTCCGAACTTTGAGGAACGACTTCCCGTCCGCACTCGAATCTTCATGGAACATAGGGCAGCGCGCAGCTCGGGTAAACAGCGCGTAACGAGCATTTCGAGTCCCCATTACTGACAGGTCTCTCTAGAGTCTAGACAGACTCGATAGCATAATAATCGGACACACATTCGATGTATCGAAATCAGGAAGTTCTTCACTCAGAAGCGTCTTATGATGCTGTCCGTGGAGGGAAACCCGAAACGCTCTCATTTTTGTGAATCATGAGGGAATTATGCCCGCGTCAACTATTACTTTGAAAGAAGAATCCCGGAGAAACACCGCCGGAGGGTGCGCAGGGGAGGTTTGGGGGAGCGCAGCTGGTTTGAATGGCACTTCGGCTGAACGACAAGTGCTCTAGTCCCGTGTTGGCTTCGAAACCCTGCCTCCGGAAACTGGGAGATTTCTCACGCGAGTAACACCTCGAGTACGTGAGATTTCTCGCCCTTCTGGACAGCACAGCAGCAAATCCTATCTCCGTAAACCCGTATCCTCATATGGATCGGAAAAGACCGCCCGGCGGGGGGCTGACCCGGCCTGGTTCATGGGGAAAGGAATGTCCCGGACAAGAAGGTTGCGTCGATTCGAAGGCGCCGATATCTCGTGATGTCGATGAGGTCATCCGTGCTGACACCTCCCTCCGCGCGAGGGAGCCAGCGTGCGCGCTATCGCATCTTTTTGACCTCTCACTTTTCCGTATCAGCTCACTCCCGGATCTCGGAGCCGACTTCCTCAACGAGACCTATTAGCTGACCATTAGAATCGAACGTGGGACCTTCAGGGAGACTCGGTGATCTTCGATGAGTTTGCACGAAACCTCAGATCGTCTCGGGGTCTCGATGAAGCCTCCATCACTTCCCCTTTCCTGGATTCCGACCTGTCGGAGAATCTGGCTTTGGATCCTCATTCCTCGCTTGCGGCACACTCTCCCCAAGTCCCACCAATCGTCTCACGTAACTTTCTGAGTGTATCGCTTCGCAGTACCTAATTTCTATCTCACTAATTCAAGGGTACTGGCTCGAAATTGTTCATATTGTACCGCAATCAGCATAATCCGCCTATTTAGCGTCGTCCTGGACCTCACGCAGATATATGCTATCATGATAGCCTAGCCGGTGATGCCTCCGTCGAGCATCGCAACGTGGACGGGAACACGTACGATTGTCGCGATTTCCAACTCCGTCAACTGTCCCCCCTTCCCCCCACGCCGGCTGTTCTGATGCTGATGACTTGGGCTAAGAACGATAAGCGAGGCAATCAGAAAATGATGCACGAAATTTTTATTCTATTTCGGGAATTATACGTTGGAGCGTCACGATGTTCACGAATACAGGGGTTCGCTGATGTAATCGCAAAGTTATCCGCGGGCTGCTCCTGCGATGCATGCTCTGGCTCAACGGTATGTCCGGAGTCTCAAAACTCGCCTTCGACCGAGTGCTATCGAATTAGACCTCGTCCCTCAGCTATCCCGAGTAGGTGTCGCTCATGAACACAATCGCGACAAAAAAATATGAACCCGAACTTGAGGTGCTCGGCGAGGACCAGAGACTCTCAGTCGGAGCTACAGCCTAACGAGAGACGCTTGGCGACAGCCAGCTCGAAGAATCAGCCGATCCTCTGGCTTCCATTCCCGTGGGGGAAGACGAAGGAGACGCCTTATATTTGGCTTGAACATAGCCTTCCTTACTAATGAATTCTGAAGAACTTAGTCCTCCCTATCTGAGCCTCCTCATTCGCCGCCATTTCAAGTTTGCCGAGCTCATTAATACTCAAGGACGGGATTTTGCGGTCTCAATGTGGAGGGATTTCTGTTTTCCAGCCCTTAGCGATCGGAATTCACTATTTCCGAGAGGAGAAAAAATATTTAACCCTCCCAATCGGAATCTGTCTTTATTCCGCACAAGAGTCTGCTTTCCGCCAATCGAGTTCCACCAATGCAGCTCATTAGTCTTTCTCGGCAGGGCCATTGGCTAGCTTTTCACCAAATCACATTTTCGAACTACTTCAGAGCCGTAAGTTGATTTCTGAGCGGAGGTCTATTCTCTCCTGTGTTTCGTTCGACAGAAGGGAATTTCTGTCCTCCCTCCTATTTTGGTCGAATGCGTGTCTTTTCTCTCCATCAAAAGCCGTGTCGCTGCGTGATTCTTGACATTAGTGCGGTCAGATGAGTGACAATGGACAGCGACTTCCTCAGCGTCTCTTCTCAGTGCAGGGACACCATTCAGGTTAACGATACTGCGCACGACCTCCTCGCTGGTCACTCCGTAGGGGCGCACTCTCCGACGGCCTAGAACAATTTCCAGATCCCAGAGTCGAGCCTATGGAGCATGGCGTGCGTATTCCGCAATGTTCGGCTCTCGGTGGCCGCTCCGTCAGATTCCTACTATATGACTTCCATGTTTGCGGAAGACCTCTAGACGCGAAGTACTCACTTCAAGCGAAGGGACTCGAGTCTTCTTGATGTTATCAGACAACCGACTGTCTGGATTCCGCAAAAAGTTACTCTCGTACGGCGGATAAGAGAATTCGACACAATGTGTTCATGTCGAGGTTCCTATTTGTCAAAGGTCGGGATGAGGAACGAACAGCGAAGGCCATTATTGGAAGTCGTATCATCTCTGAAACGCATTGTTTCGCTCGAGGAGGATATCTCTGGAGAGGCGGTGAACGATAGACTCCGGTCACGACGTCATGGATCAGGTCCGGAGCGCTCGGTGCCGCGCCTGACCCGTAGGAAATATGAAGATCTGGACACTTCCCGGTGAAGGCTGAATCAAGAACAATCGACCGCGTTCGTAGAGCAGCAGCATACACCTGAATAGAGCTGGGAAATCGCTGACCGGAACCACGCGGGCGACCTCACTCAAGCAAGCGTAGCGCAAGCGGTGGTCTCCTCCCCGATGGGAACGGTTCGCGTTCCTGGAAAGGAAAAACGTTGAATGTTGACGTCTCTGTCGATTGCGTTGGGAATACCTCGAGATATTCTTCGTAAAAGAAGTCGAAATTTTTTTCTATAGCTTCACCTCAGAATGAGAGCGTGGAAGTCTTCGGCCCTGTCCTCGAGGTTACTCTCGAGGCTCGAGCTCGGTCCGAATTCCTCTCCGGGAATGCCTTCACCAAGGGGAACCTTCGGAGAGACATCTCAGATAAAAAAGCGAACGTAGTATGCGATTCTCATGATCGGAAACGCTGAACGGTCGCTATTCTCACATTTCCTCCTGCGTAATCGTAGGAGTGCAAATCCGGCGATACTCGCGAACTCTGGAAGAAACTGTCGTCAGAGGAACCGGCCCCGAACTGATTACGCTGCTCGCCTAAAAATTGTGATCTGGAATCCCAAGAGCGACCTAGAAGAAGTCGAGCGCGGGCCCTTGAACATTCATCTCTGTCGCAGCACCGAGATTCCCCGGGATCGACTCAAATGTCGCTTGTCGTCGACGCCTTGGAAGAATATTCTTTCATTCGCTCCGGTTTTTGTCTTGAAGCGACAAAGTGACAGAGGGGATCGCTTCTCGTTCTCTCCCGGAGCTGCAGCCCGTGCGAGAGGAAAACGAGTTCGAGGCTCCGCTGCTCCAGGCTAATCGACCACCGATGAATGAACAGGGGAGATGCACGACTCCAAATAGAGGGGTTTTCCATATTCACCGACCGTTCATTACTCCACACCCGATACATACATTAAAACTCGACTCCTTTAGTTCATATGGATCCATTTTTGATTCGCGGTCAGAATTCCTCCTCAGTCCGGCCTCCGCTCATGGCTTCCAGCGAGTCGAGATATGCACGGTCTCACCCTACCCGCCGAGAGGAAAATTCTGAACTGTCACCCAAGCTAGCGCGTTCTCACGCTGAAATCGATCCTTACCGATCTGAAGTCTCTCCCGTCGTTAAAGGAATCTTCATCGATCATCGCGGCAGGCATGTCTGAGGACAGAGGGAAATCTTTCAGGGAATAATTCTTCGAATCGAGTCGAAAACAAGATCTCTCAAAGCCAGCATGGCGTCATAGTCAATGAATATACGACGAGCGAGCCGACCTTCTCGTCTGAGATTTAGTGCTCGACAAGTCTCGAAAAGTTCAATCGTCCACCCTCAAAGCAGACAATGAGATCGGATCCTTCCGACAGGAATGCCACCATAGAATCTCAGCACGAGGGAAGAAAGCGTAGGTGTTGGAATGGCTTCCGAATGTCTCCCTCCCCCTGCGTCATCGATCGGAGAAGGACACTCGGGGTCTATGAGGGTTTGAGTGTCCGCGCGGACATCCCTCTCACCTGTAGCGGGCATGGCTCCGTGCAGAATCTCGTCGCTTTCATCTCGAGGAAGGGGTGGTCTCTCTTGTTCAGTCGGCGCGCCTTCAACAAATGTGAGGACTTTCGCAGCTCTGATTTTTTCCGTGAAAAACCGTGTTAATGCATCGCCGCGTTCCACCCACGGCTCCGCTCGCAGCAGATGCTCCGCTGATATATCCTCTGAGACAAGACTGGAAACGAAATTCTATGAATCGAACGGAAAGGAAGATTCTCCAGACACTCCGCTTGGAAGATTCGGGAAACCTCTGATTGAGAGGATCTATGACGGAGGATACGCCGCCAATATTGACCGGAAAACTCCCCATACCAGGGCAACCGTTTGAAGCCGCGGGGGAACAAGGACACTACTCAACTCACTCATCGATAAAATCCCGATGCTCAGCCGCGGTCCAGGACAGCTTGTACGCGTGTAGATAGCATTGCCTCATGAATTTCACGCTCAATTGGGTTTGTCGATCGACTCCGCGCAACCGCTTGTGTCTCCGGGTCGTCCGACCCGGTTCAGGCCGAGAAAGCGTTTCCAGCTGGAAGCTTGGCTCTGCGTCTCCGTTGCTGAACTCAGCCCATTCATCCTGGTCAGAAGGAACGAAAAGTCAATTTTCCCCAATGACGAGATCGCTAAGCTCGAATATCGTCCTGTCTAACTGAGCTTCATCCATTTTTTCTTAGGACAACTTACGACCACATCAATTCCATCGAGCTGCTCGAAAGGGGACACCGGTCTCTCCGGAGTGATGTCTCGATCATGCGTAATATCCTCTTGGACTGTCGTTCTGAAACCTCCATCTTCATGCAGGCTCTGGAATCGAATATACCATTTCTGAGTCGAGCGAAGATGAGCGCCCAGTGATGCGCGATCGTCCTGGCGACCATCCATGTTCTGCATAACTGATGTTTGCAATTCCATGATTGGGGAATTTGAACTCGGAACGAATATTCCGCAATACCGATCTCGAGGGGAATGGGTCAGAGGAGCGAGATTCGTGTGGACAAGTTGCACACTACTCAACCGCGCGCCGGTGGATTCGATACCTCTAACCCCGTACTCACAAGATCTCTCTCTGAAATGTCTTCGATGGGCACCTCTGGAGAGCTCTCGCGCTCCTCAACTGCTGGACGCTTGGTCCGGGAAGATCTGGTCCTCGATTTCCGCGGCCTCTTCGGAGAACGAACTCCGCCTCCAGGTTCCAGACCGAGGTTTGGAGAACTGTCGAAGCTCGCAGGATTCACTAGGAAAAACAAAATAGAACAATCCACCGTTCCGTACTTACTTTTCCCTCTTCTCTGTTCTCTCTGAGAATGGATTCCGCCTAGCTCTCGGACTTGCAATAATTAGATATTGGAAATTTACGAACCTGATTTGGAAAACTGTTTCGCGAGTAGTTTTTTGCCTTTATCGACGAATTTCCGGCACGCATCCAATTCGACACTGTTCAAACTCTGCAGTACGCGCAGCGTCCCTAACTTGACTTGCGTCACAAACATCAATAAGTCCTTCCTGCGGAATGCGCCTCTCTCGTAATTCCCTCGACGGAGTCACAACGGATTTTTCGAACACCGACTGGGAGAGCTCGATCCGCTCGCCGACGACCGGCTTCCTCAATCTCGGGATGACATTCTCTTGCGCGCGTTCTCTCCGAGAATCCCCTGTAGCCCTGTCCAGGATGATCGTTACTCACCCAACTGGATCGCTGCATGGAGCTTCTTCAACCCTTCTGATGGTGTCCGATGTCAGCTCCTCGAGTTTGAGGGAGAATTCTCTCAGATCAAAATTGTCGAAGAACGACAGAAACTTTCGACTATATTGTCTCTGCGTGGCTCGGTTTTTGGTGGCGTCCTCATCTCGGCCAACTTCGAGCAGGAATGAAATTAGTGCATTTGACAAACAAGATCCATTAGCCATCGTTTGTTTTCAGAGCCACTGATGAGTTTTGTTTGGTTCGCTGTCAGCGACATTCGAAATTGAGATGCGCGCGCGTATGCTGTATGTGCGGGTGTACTTGTTTCGGACGAAGTGAGACACAGCTCGTCCCCCGGACAGATATGCGAGACTGTGCCTCTGAAAAGGCACGAGGACTTCCCGTGTTTGACAAACGGACGACTTTTGGTGCGGTGTTCAGACTGCGAGACTCGAACGCCATCAGCACATCCGCCAAAGCTCGTTGGTCGAAAACATGGACCTCTGTCTGAGCACCACCCCGGGATCGTGAATATTAAGGATACTCGATACAACGGAATCTTCCGGAGTAGAGCAATATCGCCGGCCTGAAATGTATCCGCTCCGAAGGGCATCGGCTTTTTCGACGTACACTCTTCAACGGGACGCCTCTCCGAGCTCTCGACCGCAGCTCACGTGGATCGGGGCACGGAGATTACGGATGAAGAATCGATGATAAGCCGAATGATCCATCGAGCTCGTACACTTTTTTGTACGTACATTTTTTGGCCCGATTCTGTTGATCCGGACAGAGCCATTGGGAGACCCTTCTTCGTCTACAGCCTGGCCAGAAGGGAACCGACGCCGACGCCGACGCCGACGCCGGTCCGGAGTCCACTTCAGTCCATATCTGATCATCCGTTAGGGGGAGATGCGACTGCTCTGCGGTGGAATCCCGAGAGATTGACTCTAAGGCCATAGTTCAACAAAGTTCCACCTCAATTCGAAGGAAGCAAGAACTGCGGCTGTTCCACTGCTTAGATTTGAGGATGGCCCTCCAATCTGAGTCCTAGCGCTCGCTCATCATCTTATCTCTGGACATTGACGCTGAGGATGGTCGAGGCTGCGCCATGGAATTTCTTAAATCTCGCAACAAGGCTCCGAATTTCGAACCAGGCCTCAGTTTCCCGGAGAGAGACACTTCATATCGCGCTGATTCATTTTCTCGTTTTAGGCTTCCGAAAAGAGGTTGAGACTCAGAACGAGAGCGTCATCCGCAAACACGATCGTGGTCGGGTTTCCTCCCGTCGGCGTCGCCGGGCAACCCGGTTGACAGGATCAGATCCTTCCCAATCGGAAGCGGTTCCCGCAGATCACGCAACCTACGCGCAATTTCTTCGAGAAAACAGGGCTCTCGCTATTAGTAATTCGAGAACTCCAAGGCGCGGAGCGGACAAAGAGTCGCGGTTCTGCGCGGAGTTGTCCGGTGGAGCCTCGAGCCAGCTCCATTGATGATATGTACAATCAACATTTAGCCTTTGTCTCGGCGAGACCGTCGCGTCGCCCCGGGAAAACCTTCCTTGAAGTGAACTCCAGCTGCTTGCTTGACTGACTGACTGAATAATCAGACACACAAACTCTCGAGAGCCGATTACTTTGATGAAGATTGACAGCCAGAAAGAGAAGCCAAGACCAGAAGAAGGAATAGTCGAGCAAAGGAAGTTGAGCCTACTACGAAAAATAATACGAATGCAGCTTCATCAGACAAAGCACATAAGCTCGATGTACGCTGATATTAAGGAGGCGTCGTAGCAAAACGAAACTCATCCACAAAGCTAACGCAAGGCGTTGTTCCGAGCTGAGCGGGAAACGAATGGGCACGTCCCGGTGACGGAAAACTCGCAGTACGAGGAATGCACTTGATTTCTGTCTCGCAGCGACCAGGTTCGGGGGACCTTGCGACATCGGAATTGCTACTGGGCTCCGTTCGCTGGAAGGAATCGGAGACCGCCGCGGGGATTGAGATAGAGGAAATGTTTTCTCGGAGTCAGCAATACAATCCGGTAACGTGTTTGTCCCGTGGGCGATCATCGAACACTCATAGCGTTCATGGGCTCTTTTATTATTGCCATGGTGACGAGCACGAGAGGAGTAGTAGTTACCTGGCCTGTCGCTGAGACTATAATAGAGCGGAGTTCCTTTATTTCTCGTTTTATAGACACCCGTCCACCGCCCACAAGAGACCCCTCGGCTCGTTCCCGAGAGCTCCGCGCAGCACTATCGAGGGAAAGAAGCTGAAATTTATTGCAATCCGCTAGTTCATTTCGCATGAATTCCGGACCCTCGCTCAGGCTCCTCCGGATAGCTCTCTGCTAAATGTTCGTGTAAACGAGCCGAAAAGCTCTCGCGCCGAGGTACTCGGCCAGGAATAACTGACTCCCCACGAGCGAAGGGAGGAGGAATCTTCATAAATCTTGGGGCCGTCATCTCGGCGTCACAAAGCCGTCATTTTGCCGTCACTGCCGTGGGCAACATACGGGATAAGACGTAACCCCGTCTTTCCATTAGAGCAATCGGCGTCGCCCGCTTCAGTCGCGAAATTTCGACAACAGGTGTTTACCCGGGTCACGATTCGCTCAGGATCAGCCGAAATTGGATATTTGAAGGCGACGACAAACACCGGGGCTGAAGTTCCCTTTCTCGTCCGCTCTCTCTCTCTCCGCCCTTCCTTTTGATCTATGCCTTGTTCGAACATCTTTCCAGATGAAGGGAAAAGCAGTAGGTATAAAGTGACAATATCAGGGAACGGGAGAGAGAGTATCTCGTGTCACTCACTTATCAAGGAGTTTTGTTCTCCCAGGAGACAAGGGGCAGGGGTACGTCGTCTGCGTATGACTTCTAGTTATTCAGTACGGGACGGAGTAGTTGCTAGAATCAGATGCGCCCGGGGTGAGCTCCCTGGCTCGGAGCGGAAATATCGCCAACGGACTCATTGTGACGGCGTCCGTCGGGAAGATCGAGCGACTTTCGGCATTGGCGGATTCCGGTCCCGACACGCGCAGAAATCTGTTCCTAAATCGAACAAACTCCGGAATCAGTGGACTTTGTTCCGACTCCGAACAGCCGGCCTCGCAGGCAGAGACCTGCAGGAGGATCTAGAGATCGAAACGTGCCATTCAGTAGACGACCGTTTTTCTTCCTAGACAGAAGAGTAAAAGCCGTCGCCGCTCGTACGAGTGGTGAATTCATTGCAGGCATACTGTTCGACTATATTACCTACTCGGAGTTCTGGACAAGATGGACGCAGTTGCTGTATTAGTCTCCCATTCCGGTCATGGAGGCGGCACTGGACATTTTTCAGCTCGTTCATGGCGGTCCCTGTGTTGACTTTCCGAGGGGCTTAACAAGCGGAAAAACCGGCCGCGTAAACGAGCATTTGCTTCGACTCCCGCTGAATAACACCAGACGTTAACTTTCCCATCAAAACAGAGCCTAATGGTGACTTGTTCCTGGAACGGTGCCATGCTTCGCAGTTTGAATCCTCTCTGACCGACAGCTGGTCCGTTTCTAAAGACTAGAAGGGAAAGACAATCGGCAATGCGCTCGCAGCCCCGGGACCGGACACTCCAGAGCAATAACAGAGAGATATCTGAAGTTTTCACGTTTTTTCTCACACCGTGTACATGCTACAGTACCGTTATGAGACAGTATGGGATGTGATGCCCGTGTACAGCAGGCGATACAATCGATGACGGGGAAGCGAGTTTTTAGAATCCGGAGGTTCGGCAAGGAGCGAGGCTCGCCAGGCGACAAAGGACGGTCCCCTTCATCGGTCCTCGCTACTTGTACTTCTGAGCGAGCGAGACTCAGCCGCCAATAGACTTCATCGTTGCGGACTCCCTATCCGGTTTCATTCGCGAGGATCTGCCCTTCCTGTGTTCCAATCGACACGAGAGGAGTTTGAACTCGGAAAGCGAACTCGTCCATTCCTTTGCAATATGAGGCTGCGGAGCATGTCTCGAACACCTGATTCGACATCAATCGTTCTGATAAGACTGACCTCCCGAGCCCATGCGACTGACATAATCAGGCCGTCTTAAGATATCGGAGGTGAAGATCATCTGGGTCGCGAACTCGTAGAATCGTTTACAGTACAGAAAAAGTGTCCAAAAGCCATTCGGGACAAAATGTGCATGAATTCAGCATCCAGACCGTCGGTTATACCCGAGAGATCGTACTGCGTTCTTCCCACTGTAGTCTCCTTCCGCTCTAACGCCATTTCCCGCATAGCATTTTCTTTGAAAACAGCTAATGTAGGCCTGCGACGCGTCCCTCGTTCTGTTAGCATTGCGACGGGGCCGGAACCGAACGTCGTTGCTTGAGGAGTTCTTCTCACTTCCGGGCTTCCGACTCCACGTTGGAATTGCTGTTGCGAATCCATGTCTCCTAGCGCCCGGACACATCTCCTACCACCCCATCAAACTCCAACGCTTTCCTCGATTCACGAGTAGGCGCCGCGCCGGTTTCGGGGCGGTCTTCTCCTTCCCACCTCACGCAGCACGCAGCATCAGACTTCGAAAAATGATTTCCTGCAGACGGGTCATGAGCGGGGGATGAGACACAGACGTAATGAAGTCCTTGGGAAAGAAAAATGTATTTCAGGTATTTGAACATATGTAGGTATACAGAAAATAATATGGGAGGGGAAACGTCTGAGGGATAAGTCGAGCCCAACAATTTCCCGTTGCCAGTCATGGAGTACGGTATTCCGTGAGGAATCCAACCCACTGGAAGGACGCGGGTTCGATTGTTTCTAGGCCGCGGCCTTGTTCCTTTTTTTGATATGTCATGCCCGCGGCGCACGGGAAGGTTAATGGCTCTGAGAATTTTCCCAAAATCCTAGCTCTCAGAAGCCCACACGAGGAAATCCAGAGAATTGAATTCGAGAATTCAGAGCCCAGTCGAATGGCACTCTCATTAGGCGACCGCGAGGACCTGCGGCCTCGGTTAGACCTGAGACTTCTTTTACCTTAATGGGATTCCCACGGAGGAAAGGCTTGGTGTACGCCTGAGTCATTGGATCGAACGTCGGATTGGTGGGCTTTTCGCTTTCTCTCCGTGTTAGATTGTTGTTTCAAGAGATACGACGGAGCTTCCTTCCACTCGGTCGGCTCACCCGATCTAGTATGCGAGCGAACGATAGCTCTCGTCGCTCCACTGAGGAAGCCGAGAAGAGAGTAAATGTAGTTCAGGACTCTTGGATCTCCTTGTCCTATCGCACGCCTCCGTCTCCAGTCTCAGCCAATTCGAAAAGGACGAACGATTATCTCTGCGATCGCGTCATTCCGGGATCGCGCTCGATCGACGGCCTACTCGACGAAAGACGCAGAGACAGAGTTTCGGGGTCGCAGAGCAATAATGCCGGCTCGCTTCCCTGAGCCTCGAGCCGAGGTGCCCGGTGACACACGAGTAGTGCGGGACTCGAGCTCCCGGCCCTCACCTCACCGATCCAAGGCATTCAGACAGGGTACGACACATCTGACGGAACCCCCTAGCCGGCAAATTATGGAAATCAGACTGGTGTAATTTGAAGACAAACAATGATCAGAAAAATTGCCCCAGCCATGAGGCATAAGGGATATCATTGAACCCCCTCATGTTGAAAAACATGTATCCGCCCGGACCTCGATTCCCGGCGAATCGCAGAAGTCCTCTCTTCCCTTTCTGGATATTTTCTCCCCCTTTGAGTGTTGGGACAGGCTCGAAGAGCTATATGAATTCGCTCAGATAGCCGTAGATCTCTCCTGTCGATTCTGTCGGATACCAAGACAAGTCGGGCTGTTCCCAACGAGCGAGCCCTTATTCCACGAGAACCGAGAGCTCAGAATTCAAATCGTCAGAAACGATGGAACAAGAATTGTTTGCATCGACCTCCCGGAGAGAGCACAAGGACGCCCCAAACCGAACCTACAACATATCCGGCCGTCATGAGCCCCCGGCACGGCTCCGAAGGTTCGGGCAAGCATTCTTCCCGAGCAGCTACAGCTTCCTCCACGAAATTCCGGTTATTCGCCAAATAGAAAATGTACGGCCGAAGGAATCGATATATGTACAAACATCGACAGACATTCGTAACGCGATGGAGGTAAGAACGTGTTTGCCTGTTTCTGTCTGAGCGAGCCTTCAGCACATACACTTTCGGTACTCTCATCTCGTCTGATCTTCCATAAGACCCGCTTCACGGGACTTTCACGCTAGGTCAGATGTCCATTAGCGATAACTCGGATTGAGCTCATCTTGCAAGAGAATCGTCAACTCAAGAAAGAATCCCCTAGTAAGGCACGTAGCCTAGCCGGGAGAGTGGTGGCGCCGAGGAGACCGAAATAGAGGGTTGGGCAGTATATTTCCCCCATTTTGTTCTGCTCATGAAATCCGAGCCGAGAGGGCTGGCGAAGTTCTGTTTGCGGCAAGGTGATCACGAGGACTTGCCATCTCAGAAAAAATACCGTCGGTTCGATGTCTCGAAGTTGGCGAAGAAGAATCAGCGGGAGAACGAGGAAAATAGGTTTTCTCCTCAGGAATTAATACCCGAGCTCGATGACAATGGCGTATTCTGGATTTCGAAAAGTGAACTCAGAACGTCCGACAGGTGGGGAGTCTCGGACCAGAGGATTTTCCTTCTAGAATTGCAAGTCCTCGTGTTTATTCTAGGGCGAGCAGAATTCCGCTAGCCCTTATGGTTCGGACTTCAAGGGGATTATTTGAAATGGGGAATTTATACTGCTCCACCCTGTTCGTCCGAAATTCGCTGGCCTCCTCTCACGAATTTCTGGCTTGGCTCAAAATGAATTTTCTCGCAGGATAGCTCTTCTGCCGTGCTTCTAGATAGCATATCTCCCCGAATGGAGCCGGCCAAGTGGAGTATTTAGAAACTTTGTTCCATCTCGCTCTAGATAAGTGCTATTAAAAATAAAGCGGTACCGGCAAACGTTCATTAACGACACTTGCACAGAGGAACTCGGAAACTGATTTTTTGGGTATTAATCGAGTTAGTTAGAGCGCTCTCGCGGCGGCAAGATTCTTCTTCTTGCGCGCATGTACATCATTGCTCATTCTGGCCGGGATAAGAATATTTCTTACACGATTCCGTCAACTTCTATAACTTTGTTCTTCCGTCGGAGCGAGTAATCAAGGGCGGGCCGGTCGGAGAATGGCCGGAGCAACAGCTTTCTAAGAATCTCCGATATCAGCCAGGATGGATGATTTCACTCGGAGACCGCGGAGCCGTCTGAGGGGAATATGAGGATCACGCCGAAAAAAACAGGGCCGCGGTGCAGGAGTCGTGAACATAGCGATCCGGCTATAACCTACTTATAAAGAAACGTCATGTTTCTGTTTCGCGGCCGTAACATCCTACCGCAGTCCCCAGCGATTCTCGTTCGCTCCGGAGCTCTTGCAGCTTCGATGAGGAACAAAAACCCGAATCGGGCGAAGACATGATCCAGTCAGAGGGACAGGCAATCGGATTCCTCATGAGTGAAGGTCACGGAAACGTAGAGTCGCGCTCCAATCGGTGAAGGTCAGCCATGAGAAAATTATTCTGGCGTCTCGTAGACGTAGGCACACCACGTATTGCCGCTCCGGAGAATGCTCCGATCGCAACGCTATTTAGTTTCGCCCCTGGGTCCGCTCATAAGGGAAACCTGTTTACTGAAGCATCCCAGCAGCGGAGCATGGCAGCGGCGGGACGACATCGGTTGATGACGCATAGGATAGACTCCGCGTCGGAGGGCAGGCAGGAAAAAACGAGGCGCGCTCGCGATCAGTAGGAGTTCTGTTCGACTGTTTCGAGTAAATTAGGTAGGTGCTGACTTGATTCCGAATTCTTACTGCATCTCAACTTGTCAATCCAGGGAAGCATCTGATGGGAACTCATTAAGGGCTTGGAAACACCATCGCGGGAACGTTTTTCTGTTTTCCGACATTTTGGCGGTTATCGGATCAACGAGTCGCTCCGAGGGCGATAAGCATCGTCATTGTCTAAGAATTTGCGGGAGCAGGCTCATCCGTGATCTGAGGAACGAAGGAAACGGGCTCTTGGTCGGTTCCTGTTTCTCTTCCCCAGATGACGTCATCGCCTCGTTCGCGACGTCGACGGTTACGTGTTGGCTACGAAACATTGATTAGGACAGCGGAAGAGATTCGCAAATATCCTGTCCGAGCTCAACTCCATTGCATTCCGGACCCGAACAGTATCCCAAATCAGGATCATCGTTCTGGAAATGGATGCGCCGAATCTTTCCGTCGAAGAAAATTCATCTCCATGAGAGCGTTACAGTTTAGGTTATCGATCGAGCCTTTCCCGAGGAAAGGTCAAGAGTTTCGTACGCTGCGGCAGCCGCTTCCGACTCCGAATCGAAGAAGGCATTTTTCTCATTTTCCCCGTTCCGAGGAAGATCTTGGACATTGCGGGCGATCCGCTTTATCAAACGAACGCTTCATCAAACGGAGCGAATATCGACGGCTGGACGGCCTAGAAGACAGGGGCCGTGAAAGCGATTTTTCTCGGCTTTGACCCGATTACTCGTCAATGGTTGAAAGAGCTTCACCTCCTCGCCGAAGAGAGCGTGACTTTGCCCCGAGGAGCGACTATTCGAACATTTACTAAACTCTCTGAGCTCTGGAGGGACGTTTGCACAGGTAAGGCGGGCATCATCAACAGCTATTTCGGCATCTGGCCGAGATCTGGAACGGGAGACGATCTTAATTCTCGAGACCCTCGGATTTCTTCTTCAAAAATGGTTCCAGTCTCGAGATCTATTTCAAGGGATCGCTCCCGAAGTTTCTGGAAGCAGCGGTGCATCTCTCCGACTCCAAATGAGACCAATTTGAAACCAGAGACCTCTGTTCCCCCACGAACTCCGGAAGGGGAAGGCTGGTGCCCTTTCGTGCCAAAGCTCAATTTTCATATGGTACCGAAATTTTCAAGGGCGCGCAACCTGAAACTATGTAGCAAGCATAGCTTCTCCGGTCTGGAATAGCTTGGAGACTCGATCTCGAGACTTACATGAGAAACGAATTCCCGGCGCTTGCCTGCAGGTTCTCCCGGTGAGGATGCACCTATATCGCTTCCTGTCATTAGTGTACGGGGCGAGCCTCGCGGAGTGGTCTCAGTTCAAGGAGCAATTCGGGAAGGAATACAGATCGACCAGTGCCGAGGAAATCGCCCTCCTGAATTTCGGGAGGAATTCGAGGACAATCACGGAGCACAACAAGCGACTTCATGACGGGGATTCGCCATCATACCGTATGGCCGTGAATCCCTGGTCGGACAAAAGCCACGAAGAGTTCAGACAATACTACGGACTCTACGGAGACTCCTACGATTTCACCAGCGATCGCATCTTGAACTACGTTCCCGAGAGGGGAACCCCAGCGAATGTTGATTGGAATAAAGCAGGTTTCGTCACTCCGTCCCGGGACCAGAAGGGCTGCGGATCGTGTTGGGCCTTCGCTGCCGTGGGCGCAATCGAAGCGCGAGTTTCCAAGTCGACGGGGAATCTGACGGCCCTGTCCGTCCAAAACTTGATCGATTGTAGCGATACGAATTTCGGCTGTTCTGGGGGATCACCGATACTCGTAAGTACCAATATGTATTTTTTTCGTTTTCTGATACGATCGAACATGCTGCGAAGTTTGTTCTGAGCCGGAAGCCTCCACGACAACATACTGAACTCGCTCCAGGCCCTCCGCGATCTGCTGTCGATCGGTCTCCATACCGCGGATTCGTATCCATACCTCGCGCGTGACGGCATTTGCCATCGGGTAAATTCCTCTCGATTGTACCAGATCAGCGGTTTCTACCGCGAAGAATATTACCTGAGCGAGGAGAGACTCAAGGAGATGGTTGCCATAATCGGACCTGTTACGGCGACAATCGATGCATCTCCTTTCGGTTTCATGCACTACCGCGATGGTATTTTCTACGATCCCGCATGCAATCCGGATAGTCCCAACCACGCTGTCCTCGTCGTTGGTTTTGGGATAGAGAACGGTTTTGAGTATTGGCTGATCAAGAACTCTTGGGGCCCAGACTGGGGCATCGACGGCTTTATGAAAATCGCTCGCAACAGAAACAATACTTGTGGAATAGCGAATTCCAACGCGTTCCCGATTCTGTGACGACCGAGTCGCCCCGCGCGGCGGGAACCGGTTCCCATAGGAAGAGAAAACAATTGAAATGCTCTGACAGACCTTCTCGATGGTTTGGGGCCGAATTCCGAAAAGTTGCAATTTTCGGCGGTCTGAGAGCGGGTCCAGAAGGGGATGGGCCTCGACCCCCGACCCAAGCGGGCTGTGTCTCGCGCGAGCGCGTGAGAGCGTAGGAACGAATGGGTTCAATATACCTACATACGTAGTGCTTTCTAAAATGTTCTCAAAGCCTCGGATCCAAATATCCAATTTACGGTCGGTCACTATCTGATAAGCGGTGCCCGAACTGGATTAGCTACGTTCACAAGTCTAACAAAGGAGATGCTGTAAGCGATGACTCCCCAAGCGGGGTCATCGCGGCACCTATCAGATACCCGTCAACCGATTCTCGGGATTGGATACGCTTCCGTATTTAGGTCGAACGGAGAGCTCGGATGACGCGACGCTCACATGTTACTCATCACTTCTATGCAATCCCTCCAGCGGGAAAAAGAGAGACCGATAAGCGCCGGATTGACATGTAGTAGCTGTCCCGAGAAATGGGACGTTCGACCTCGCGCTTTGCGAGAATCGATGCTCTCGCGGACCTTCAGATCCGTGGATCACTGAGCAAGGCTGGAATCGAAATGTGCTGCCTCCTATAATGCCTCGGCTCGGCGTGTCGATTCAGGACAATCTGCCGAATCGCTCCAGCTGGAACAAGTCCTAGAAGAATCGCTTCAGATAAACGAAGAGGAGCCTCGACTTTCGCAGACTGTTCGCCAGAAAGGGCATTGGGCTGGAAATACGCCAGAAGTTTCCTTTGTGCGTTTCCTCCGACTTTAATCCCATATAAATCTCCGCTACGATAATAAAACAAACCAAACCATCGACTGTCTCGGATAAGGGCCTGGAAAACCGACCAGGCTGCTAATTATTTCAGATGAGTTCAATATCGGATGCTTATGTTAAACAATAGGAGTCGATCGCTGCAAAGCAATAATCTCGAGAACAGGAGCTAAGTATCGGAAAACGATTGCTATCGTTGAGCCAGTCTCTGTGCTAGCCGCTTGTCAGCGCTTTGATAAAAAGTACGAGACTGTCTTCTGTTGTCCACTTTCATTACCGTTAGAGCCGTCAAAGATCCGGAATACACTTGAGAAAACTAAATATTGGGATCTGTGGTTGAGAATGGCCTCGGCCATTCTCCAGAATTGCCCACCTCATGAACACCCGTGAGCCTTAGGTACCCCGAAAAATTCCTGGCGTCTGTTCGTAAAGCACAGCTGCCTCGCAGAGAGCCACAACACTAATAGCGTCTAGCTTCGGGATGGCGAGAAGCTAATTTTGACGGAAATCTCTGAAGACGCCGGAACGGGATTTTCATCCCCCACTAACAAATCTTCGGAAGCGATTAGGCGGGTTCTCTTGGCCGCTTTCAACGTCCGAGCTCAGCCAGAAGCGGTAATTGCGATGGGTTCTGTTCGGGGGATGTCTTTCAAAATCGCGGTCTGTTTCTCTGTCTCTAATACTCGATGGAAGAAATTTGCCGTCTTGTTTTATTCCCCGTCATAAACTTCCCGGGTAAGGGGCGAACTCGATTTCTTCCGAGTCAGTTAGCGCAAACGAACCAGTCGTGGGACTTTTTCCGGGACTTTCCAAGCACTGATGGACTCGATTTTATGTTGACGGAGAGAGCTGGAACCATGAGTTCTTTTTTCAGAGCAGATTTTACGGAGCGTATAGAAGGAAAACTCGAGTTCTCTGTGGTAAGGGCTAGGAAATCTAGAACCAGATTCGTCCCTTTGACTCGTTAAAGAAGTCTCTGCCATCGGGCGAGACCATTCTCATTCTAAGCCTCCGAATGTCACGAACGAAGAGTCTCGGTCCCGCTCATGGAACAGTGATCATCAGCAACGGATCGAACGTCTGGATCGCGAAATTTGCGGGTCGGTGCTCAATGGGTGCTACGATACAGAGAAAACCCCACGATTTACGAATATGTATTTTTTTCCTCATTATTTTTCTCTCTTATTCCTCCCCTCACCGGGGATAATGTTCAGTCGAGTCGTCTGAGGCCGAGAGCTCGTCGGAGGGCATCTTCATTCTGCACTGTACAAAGACCGTTCGAGGACTTCGAGGATCCCTGGGGACACTTTGAGCCCGGTGACCCTCTTGTGAAAACGTTGTCTCCCACCATGTTCCCCGCCTGGGCGTAGTTACATGCGATCCATCCCTGGTATCCGTATCGATCCGCACGTCTGGTAACGTAGGCGCAGCCGATTTTGTAGGACCCCGACCAGACGACCTGAGTGTAGTGTCCGATGACCGGTCCATTAGGAGGAGAAAACGGGAACATCATACCATTGGTGGCGTCTTTCTTCTCATCGTTCCAGCCCTTGACAGCCATTTTGTCTGCATCAATAGGGCCTCCCCACGCGCTTCCGGCACCCCAGGCGAGGTTCTGTCCGACGGAGTCGAAACTCGGAGACACTCGACACTTGTCGTGACCGCCGTCCAACATGCTGTTCTGATCACAGAGATGCGAAACCCAGAGGAGAGCTGTCTGAGCCAGTTCGTCAGACCAGCTGACGGCGAGCATATCGGCAGCGCTCTGTCCCTGGAAACCCTCGGTCCTGTACCGGTTATGGGCTCTGAGCATCTGCTCCTTGAAATTCTCGTCACCGGTGCTCGTCTTGATCGCCGCCGAACATTGGTAATTCATGCAAGCCGTCGCTTGGCCTCCCCTGGAGGAACAGAATTTTTTCACTCCTTGGGTGCAGACGTTGGCATTGGCGAGCCCCAACAACGACACGAGGGCTGCGGCGAAGAATTTCATGGTGCCGAATAAGTCTGGAAAATCAAGAGAGCCTTTATATGAATATCAGATATGAATCGCAGGCGTATTCACTTGATGTCATATCGCGGACTTGAACTTACATGACCGTTCAACCTGCTGGCCTGACACCGAGTCCGCGCTTTTATGTCAAGCGACTACACGTTTTTCTCAGACGCTGCGCTGCTCTGCAGATTGACGACCTTGACGTCTCTATGGGTCTATATTCTATCAAACAGATCTCTGCACGGTATGAATCATGCTTCGACATGGACTCTCTCCTTCCCTGGCAATGTGGAGCACGAGATTCCGCGATGACGAATCATGTGTTAAGCGGAGAGTGTTGACGTAGAAATGTGCCACCTGTTCTCGGTCTCCTGGCTCCGGGACTTTCCAAAAGAATGACTCACTGGAATTGTATCATACGCAGTGTTGCTACTGCTCTCCTGCGCCGCTCGGATTTTCCCAGCGAAGAATAGAAGAGGCATGAACTCTCCGAGAGACTCAGATTACCAGAGGCAGCCGCGGAGCCCGACGGAACCCCGTCACGTACTGGTACATCGATCGTACCGCCGACGATAGACTCCCGCCCGCCGTAGACGGATACCCGTGACATTAATTTCTTGTTTCACTCGGGGGAGCGCCACTATGTCGACAAACGAGATCACCTCGTTCCTCAAGTATGGAGAGAGTCGTCTCCCAGTCGAGTCGGTAGATAGGTCGTTAGATAAAGACGGCTGGTGTCATCGCTCAATATCTGAGAGAGGTCAATTGCTCAGCTGGCTGAATCAGAGGGCTGCTTTCGGAGCCGGCTGGCAGGCAATCTCTAAGTCATGGAAGTTCATGCTTCGAACATCTGGTTGTTGACACATGACCCTGACAGCACAGTTTTTGATTCGGATACAATGTGCCTGGGGAAAGCTGTCTCTGAGGAGCGACATTTCCGGGGACCAGCTATCGAGCCTCGAGGCGTCTTCGAAAGATGCGATCGTGGTTAGGTAAATCCACGCTCTGGTCAACTCCCAGGTAGTTTGAACCCTTAAGGCGAACAATCGATCACGACTCTGTGGGAAGGCTCGGGAACCGTTCGATATTCCCAGTCTGGAACCTACATAAAAATATCCTGCGGTATCCGTCGCCCATCGAGAAATACCAGAGGGACGTTTGACTTTTTCCGTGTCGAATATTGAGCTTGGGTTTCTAGATTGACCGTGGCGGATGATTCCTAACATACCGCTACTAGTTTTCGCTTGAATCAGAGATTGAAAGCCTAAGTCCCACTGCAGGGCCTGGTGATGGTCGATCAGGATCCCCAGAATGCAGATCCAGGAATCGAGCCCGCACGATTATATCCCCAAGCGTCCCTATCGGATAATAGTCCGAAAGGGACCACGAAAATCAGCCAGATCAGCCTGATCGTTCGAGCTCTCTTTCTCGGTTTCGCCTCGATTGGGGTCGATGTTTGAACAGTATAAGGAGACGGAGTAAGGTCGGAGAACACATCGATTGCTGACCATATCGGTATGTCACGGCTCAAGGAGGAGACTTCTAGAGAACACGGAATGCAAAGTTCTTCAGCTCACTGAGACGAGGCTCGAAATGAGCTGTCGAAAGTTGCTCGAATCCCCGAATGATTTGATTCTTTGGAAGCGGAATCGATCACGAGACTGATGAGTGCGCCAAGCTGTAGAATCATCAGTAGAGTCCTTAACATGATCAGAAGGAAATCATCTCTGACGGTCGAAGACAGTAAATGAATGGAAGCTCGCAAATAGGCCTCGAGTTCGAGCGTCCACAGGAGTAGATCTGGGGCCAACTTCCGGGACGTTCGTGAAGCTGACAATCGAGGCAAAAGTGCTCCGGCTGCCAATGTACCGCTCGTAGGGCTAGGTGGCCTCGAGATATTTTGCTGAGTTGGTAGGAACAACGACCCATTCTCCTGAGCTTATCACTCACATTGCTATTCTCGGGAACTGGATCGAGTCTCAATCGAAGATCGATGGGTCTTCCGACATGAAATCGTCTGACTTTTCAACACACCTAGGCGATATTGAACACAGAGCCCCAACGTTACGAGTTTCCCAAGCTGCATTCAGCCTGTATTCTAGGATTCTAGGTCATCTGGTGTACCAAAGGGTCACAAAGCGAGAATGCCTCGTCCATAGTTTCCAACGACCATTCCAACGACCCCAGTCACACCGGAACCATCGTCGGACTGGATAGCTAAATAAAACAGTCTTGGGGAGACCGAATCATGATTCGGTGCCGTGTTCGAATATTATCCATGGGAGATACACAAAAGTTTCGAGATCTTATCAGAGCTAAAGAAATCCATGGCTTCCTGCTGATGGCACGGAGACGGCATGAAATCACGGATTCGCTCTCCCATGGATTGGAAAACTGAAAGTTGGCGAAGATTCGATCCATCCACGGCTTCTTATGCGATTCCCTGAGATGGAGGTCTTCGTCATCCTCGCTTGCCGGGTCGAGATGGAACAAGATCCCCGAGTCATGATCACACGATGGATCCATATACCAAGTAGCAATCTGAACGCAGATGAGAACACCGTGAATAAAGTCAGAAATAGTCATTTTCTAGCTCATGGGCGTATCCAGTCCAGGAGGACGATCACGAAATCTTTGACTTGGGATAGTGTTCTGGGCGCTCTATCCAGACAATGCAGAACAGATTTACTTCTATTCCATCAGCTGCACTATCGTCGAAGGTTATGCAAGCAAAGCCTCCGAGTGAGTTGTTGAAGCTTCGCAGAATGTACGGACATGCGCTCATGAGCTGGAATTCAGTCTCTCGCGAAGACCCTCGGTGTGATCGCAGTTTTCCTCAGGCTGCCGAAAATTTTCAAGATCGTGAAGTGGAATGCCCCTGTCCCAGAGAGCTCGACGAATACCCCATAACGGCCTTGTTGGATATCGCGGTCATAGTCAGATTCTTGCGAACCTCGACTTCATCTCTCTCGCTATTACCACAGCCCCGACCGAGGAGGAACCAGCGACAAGAATCGCCGCCCGGACTCGGAGACCGGGTTTCGGACTTTCCCGCAAGCGGCGGCAGCATCATGGCGCGCGGATGTAGGGGCTGAGGAAATCTGTGGAACGGGACCAATCTCGCCGGAAACACCTGCAAAGCTGTGCCGCCGTCTCTTTCTAGAGACCTCCGGAGCTTACCGGTGACGAGCCTTCCATGAGCAACATATCAACTAAAAAGTCACGGCTTATGTAGGAAGCCCTCCTTTTTAGTCGGTCTAAAGATCGAGCTTCCATTGGAGCTGGCCTTGTGAGAGTCTAGCTTGTTGGACTCGGGGGTAGCGGTCAAGATTTTGCGAAGAGCTCTCCTTATCTGGATCAAGCGACCGACCGATCGATCTAGTCTCCGAATTTTCGTTGACTTCCAGTGAAGCGTGTCCCTGCATCCCGGAGTCTCTTTTCCCGCCGAGAGAATCGCAAAATCGATCGGTGGAGTCTTCCAGTGACTCAGGAGAGGCATCAGGAGTATCATCATCTTCCTGTTGGAGTCTAAGGAATCAGGCACATGGCTCGAACATGTTCCGAGCAGGCATCGAGACATGTTCAAAGAGAGACGAGACCATCGTCCACCATGTGTGAAGCGTCGACAGCGCAAAAAGCGCGAGAGTACCGCCGAGTCGGACGAATATCCAAGTTTTAATTACTTCCTCTGATTTCGACTGTTTTTCCGCAAGATGAGTGTCCGCGCTGATTTCCTTCATTCCTACCCGCCGGCAAGGAATCTCTGAAGCGCGAACATAGAGAACCATCTCAACTGATAATCAGCCTGAATAATCGATGGAAGCTCCAAGTAGAGCGTTCCAATGGAGTTAGCTCCTAGTCTCCACTGTATGCTCCCAAGTCTCGATGCTCAACGTTCGACGATGGGCAATTAGCAGAACGCGATTCTGATCCTCTCAGAAAGCATGCCTTGGAATAGAATTTATGCGGATGAGGCGCGAGAACCGAGGAGTCGCTGTCTTCCCAAAATGCGCTGCCCGACGGAGCCAAGCCAGTATCAGAGGTCTCCCGGGGCTGATTTTGAGAGTATCGAAGGGGTCTACCGACAGGGCCCGCAATCGAAAGTCGGAGACGGATGCCCCCCCCCCTTGCGCATTGCATCTGCAAGGTCTGGACTGGCCAGACGTATATTCTGTGGTATCCCGACTACATGCAGCATGGTTCGGTGCGTTTCCGCTCGAGACTTCGCACGCCGGGTCGTTCTAGACGGAAATGGGTCAGGGCGGGAAACATTCAGTCTTCTGGACACAGGAAAAAAATCGGTCGTTTTCGCTGACCGCGAAAATAATAGCCGCAGACCACAGGCCACAGTTGTTCGCTTGAAATTGAGGGCCTGGGGCATATCAGGACCATCACGCTCTTTCTCTGAGGAGGGGGGGGGCATCACTGTGAGAGAAGATGCCTTCGTCGCACAACATCAGCCGGGTGAAAACGATGCTACACGGAGGCGAGTCGGCTTGGTTGGACCGGGTAGGTACGGTGCTCTCTTGGCTTCGGAGTCTTGGTCGTTCCTATCAAGACAGACATATCTCTTGTAAGCGGCTCATCAAAGCTCTAGTTGAGCTCGTGATTTGGTCGGATACAACTGATTGTGTCAAATGCGCATCGATGGACGATGATTCATGACCGCACGTGACCGAACGCGCCGTGGTGGAAATTTTGTGCGCCGATCAATCTGGAAAAACTAATCCCTACCCAGAACGAGATTTGTTGATCCTGTTTCCGGCATTACATCACATGATTGTGACGAGAAAAATACCTATACATTCCGACTGCAATCAATCGAATAGATACGAATGTCGGATCTGCGGTATACATTTATTGCTTCTTATGATTGATTCATTGATTGATCATCGATTGTGGTGAGATTTCGCCTCTGCTTGGAAGAGGATGAACAAGTTTGTGGTCGAAATCATCAGGTAAATTGAGCAACAAATCGAAAATTCGTCCCCCATCCGGGATACGAGCCAAGGCGTCATTAAGTCAAATTATCGCTTCGATGATGATCGAGGAATTTCGGAAGGGAGGTGAAGTCTTCGAGCTTTGTTGCGCGAGACTGTTCCGAATTCTACCGATCTTGTCAATTGTTGCAAGCCTTCGCTTGACCCCTCAGCGGCACCGCTGCCGAGCATGGGGCTTTCATTCGCATCCATTCAGCGACTGAGCTGCGCAAATGATCAAGACTCATTGCGAGCGAACAGGAATTCCTGCCAGCCCGCGAAACTGCTCTTTCCACGCTCCTGGGATTCTCGCTCGCGTGAATCTATGCTAAGAGAAGACCTACCGAATCCGTCGCTCGTTTCCTAGCCTACTCCCATCGGAGAACCGGAGAGCCATCCGTTGATTCCCGGACAAGCGTCCGTGTGAGAATCGGGTTACCGCCCCGAATATCCGCTCTTTCATCGCAGCGACCCTACAGCGGGAACAAACAA
The DNA here is from genome assembly GCF_000255335.2 of Galendromus occidentalis. Lineage (NCBI taxonomy): Eukaryota > Metazoa > Arthropoda > Arachnida > Mesostigmata > Phytoseiidae > Galendromus > Galendromus occidentalis. The sequence goes on from NW_003804284.1 coordinate 367,722, forward strand.
GATACGAACCCGCGGAGGCGGCCTCGACAAATAGCGACCACGACTACGATCTTACCTACTACGTATACTCAATGCGGAAGATTTCGGTCGATGAATCGTTGAGCGTAGATCACCCGGCGGGCTCGTTCAGGGGCAGCTATTCCGTAGCGGAATGCTGCTAGGATTGTGGTTAGGTTATTACGATTTATTGTACACCTTGCCGCGAAAAGAGGCGATCGCTCTCGCTCCCAGAACGATTGTTATCAATGCGATCATGTCTCTTCGATCATCGCTGGATCTCTCAGTCAGGTCAGAGGTATGTGGTCAATCCATAAGCTATATCTGAATATATCGAGGGACGACGAGGAGACTCTTCTCGCTAAACTATTCTTTCCAGATCGAAAGTTCATCAGGAACATTTTCAAATCATCCTGTCCGAGGGGAATGGACGCTCATCCGATTTTTCCACCGGACCAGAACGATCAGAGGGAGAATCTGAGTAGGAGAGTAGGGTTGACGCTCGAGTGTTTTTTCGTGAATTAAAGTTCGTTTGAGAACGCTGGGAGTACACACTACGTAGCTTATCGAATCAGCAGCTGCGCGGTTATCCTGTTAGGCGCATTAAGAGGAGACCGGAGTTCCGACTCTGATCGGTTCAGCGTCGTCCCCGGTAGGTAGGTAGGTATGTTTGTTCTCTGTTTCCCCGTCGGCCGGAGTCGGAACTCGATCGGATGAGACTTCCGCGCGTACTGCCGCTCCTGTCGTTCGCCGTTGTCCCAGGTGTAACGTTCTGAGGCGGCTCTCTGAATACTTACGGCTGCACGTGGCAAATACTTTTTCTCGCCCTCAAGCAGGCACGCTCCACATATTTTCCGGAAGCGATCCTCTGCTCTTCCGTCGATCATGAGAATCCGACTCGAATTATTCTCCCCGCTCACATCCGGTTCCGGAATTCGTTCGCGAAAACTCTAAAACGGGGGAAGTTTGTCACCTCGATGACGGTTTCATTCATTTTCTGATTATCTATCTCGAGCTGATTATTTCCAAAAAACTCCCAGATCTACATCGATGGTATCAGTCCGGAAAAGCCCGATAATCCACCTGGTTTGAGATCGAATGGATTTGAATTGATCTCCTCCCGAGTCTTTGCTGGAGAGAGCGACACAACAGTATAAGAACCGGAAACTGCGATTCGAACAACATCGAAGTCAAGGTAGGTTTTCTGTGAACTACAACACGATTAGTTAGAACTCGAGATTTCCACCCGGAACAGTCGTCAATGGGACCCAACATTCTAGGAATATCACTCGACTTCACGAAGTGCTCACAGCGTCATAAGCGTCATGGCTCGTAGCGAACGTTGACGCGAATTGTGAAGCAGGCCTTAGAGGTTCTGCGGTGTTCGGATCAAACTGTCTTAGTCCTGTGACAATTTCCAGATGCTTCGAACCACCGCGATTCTCGTCGCCCTCCTGGGACTCGCCTCTGCCAACTGGGACCTCTACAAGAAGGTTCACGGCAAGAGCTACGGCCACGATGAAGAACACTTCAGACGTCAGCTGTTCTACAAGAGTGTAGCCAAAATCAACGCTCACAACCTTCGCCACGATCTCGGACTGACCACCTACCGCATGGGACTGAACAAGTTCACCGATATGACCAGCGAGGAGTTCAGGAACTTCAAGGGTCTGAAATTCGATGCCACGAAGACCAAGCGCAATGGAACGCGTTTCCAAAAGGAACTTCTCGGAGAGGCTCTCCCGACACAGGTCGATTGGAGGGAGAAGGGATACGTTACCCCCGTCAAGAATCAAGGACAGTGCGGATCCTGCTGGGCTTTCTCCACCACCGGTTCTCTCGAGGGTCAGCACTTCAAGGCCACCGGCAAGCTCGTCTCGCTTTCTGAACAGAATCTCGTCGATTGCTCGAGAGTCGAAGGAAACAACGGATGCAATGGTGGTCTGATGGACAATGTAATTACGCGGACCCATTTGAATACCTACTATACGATGAGTATAGAACTATATGATGAGTCGGGACCTCACTGAACTCTGACGTTTTGTCCTTTCAGGGCTTCACCTACATCCAGCAGAACGGAGGAATCGACACCGAGGAATCCTACCCCTACACCGGAAAGGACGGTGATTGTGCGTTCAATGAAAACTCCGTCGGTGCTCGGGTGAAGGGATTCGTAGATGTTCCCCAACGTGACGAGGCGGCTCTCCAGGCGGCTGTTGCGTCGGTTGGACCTGTGTCTGTTGCCATCGATGCTTCGAACGACAGCTTCCAGTACTACAAGGAAGGAGTCTACGATGAGCCCTCGTGCTCCTTCTCCCAACTCGACCACGGTGTCTTGGTCGTCGGTTACGGTACCGAAAACGGTGTCGACTATTGGCTCGTGAAGAACTCTTGGGGCCCCACTTGGGGACAGGATGGGTACATCAAGATGATGAGGAACAAGGAGAACCAGTGTGGAATCGCCTCCATGGCGTCCTACCCCACCGTCTAGAAATCTCTCGAAAATAAAGTCGATCAGCTGAGCATTCGGCCTCATCATTCCCTGCCTTAAAATGAATTGAAGTGTCTCGAAGAACCACACTGATACCATATTTACGCGCCAATCGATCACGTCCATCCTGAATTTCGTGAAGCAGAAACAGATCTGAGAATCTCATGATAGACTGCTATTTCTCTTCTGCTGCCTACGCTGTTGTCGTTGCCGGTGTCTGCTCGCCGAGGGAGCTGCTCGAGCCGCTCGCAATATGAACGCTATCAATATGAACTATCAATTTCGTCACGTGATTCATTTCCTGAGCGGAAAATATCTTAGAAATTCGTGATGCGGCGCTTAGAGCTGCCTAATTCGGGATCGCTGAGATCGCTTTTGATCAAGTCGGGCGGCCACGGAATCGCCGAATGGGTCGGCCGCTAGATTTCGACGCCATCACCACGGTGAGTCGGTTTCGCGTCGAGCAAAATTACCGTGCCAGGCTTGCTAATCATCCAGGTGATGCGACTTTTCCTTCGAATAATTCGAAGTAGTTCTTCACATCCTCGGAGAGGTCTTTGACGGTGGACAGTTGATCGTGTAGGAACCTGGTGTGATGAGTGGTTCGTTCGATGTTCTGCATCCACGGAGCGTCTCCTCCCAGAAAGTCCGCCTGGCCTCACCCGTCTGGATATTTAGGGCAGGCTTCCTCGTCGATGGGGAAAATACCTCGTCACAGTTTACGTAATTGGACCTTTCAGATGCTGCGAATCATCGTAATCCTCGCTTCCCTCACGCAACTCACAGCAGCCATCTGGGAACGGTACCAAGCTACCTTCGGTAAAAATTACGATGCCCAGCAAGCCGCCGAGCGACAGCGTATATTCAACGAAAACGTGGACCGTATAAACGCGCATAATCTCGCTCATGATCTGGGGCTCACTTCGTACCGTATGGGTTTGAATGAATTCACCGACATGTCTCGTTCGGAGTACGAGTTGGTCCGAGGCTTGAGGTACAGCGGGGAGCAGACAGCTCGCACCGGGCATCCGTTTACGTTGACTCAAAACCCAGACCGTGAGCTACCGAAAAAAGTCGACTATAGAAAGTCCGGACACGTCACACCGGTGAAGAACCAGGGACTTTGTGGCTCTTGCTGGGCTTTCTCGGCCACCGGCTCTTTGGAAGGGCAGCTTTCCATACAAAATGGTACTCTGGTCTCGCTCTCCGAGCAAAATCTCCTTGACTGCTCGCGAGAGAACCAAGGGTGCGATGGCGGTTACATGGATAAGGTGAGGAGAAGGTCCGAGAGAGTTTTCCAGAGCGATCGACTACATTTTTGTCGCCTGAATGAGACGTTTTCTGTCTGTCCTTGCAGGCTTTCGAGTACATAAAGAAGAACGGGGGAATCGATACCGAGGAATCGTATCCATATACCGGTCGAAAGGGAAAATGTATGTTTAAGAAGAAAAACATCGGCGCTCGGGTCACAGGACACGTTGATGTTCCCGCAGAGGACGAGCAAGCCCTGAAACTCGCTGTCGCTAAAATTGGGCCGATCTCGGTCGGCATCGATGCTTCGAAAGATAGTTTTCGTTTCTACAAAGAAGGCATCTACGATGAAAGCTCCTGCTCTACGTCCCAGCTCGATCATGGCGTCCTGGTAGTCGGCTACGGAAGCGAGAAGGGTAAAGACTACTGGCTCGTCAAAAACTCCTGGGGCGACGAGTGGGGAATCAAGGGATATATCAAAATGTCGAAGGACAAGAGCAACCAATGCGGTATCGCCACCGCCGCCTCCTACCCCCTGGTTTGAGATTGACGAGAACAGTTTCAGAATAAACCGATTCTACGGTGTTTTCCTTGGAACCTTCGTTTCCCCGATCAGATTCTGGAGTAGTCGACCTTTTTACCTACCTAGCTGTGAATGGCTGGGAATCAATTCATGCAAATTCATGCAAAAAAAGCTCCGCAGACACGTGTAACTCGGCTCGGTTACACGATTCTTCGTTTCGGGGGCTCAAATCGCCCTCGAAGACCCCGACTGATCGCATATTCAACTCTTCTAACTCGCGTCGAGATACAAGAGTTCTGAATTTTATATAGATCGAGAACAAGATGATACGAGACCCACTTAGGTAAGAGAGCCTATCTCACCACGGATCGAGAGTGCCGCGGACTAACCCTCGCTCAGCCGTTACCGGCTTGGAACGATTTCGAAAACGATTTCTCGAGAGCGTTCGTCGACTCCGACGGCCACAAGCGTCGGCACTGTCTCGAGCCAATCTCGGTGAGAGATACCTTGGGTGGGACTCCGATGGCGATCGATTCATAGTTAAAGTCAAATTCAGGGCTTCATTCGAGCTTCCGTCCCTCGGATAATCCGGGATATCGATCGGGTTCCGGAAATCGATCCCTCGGATATCAGTCCCCTGGTTATCGTTTCCCCAAGCGTTCACCCGCGGATTTGGCGGCGTCTCTCGGAGACTGTCCGTGATTGTGGTAAGAGGATCCGGCTAGCAGAAGCGGCTGCAATGAGCTCACTGTGATACTTCTCATAATCATAACACTCTCATAATCCCAATTTGACCATCGCGATCTTGAATCGACACTCGTCGTCGTCGTGAAAATACGGTCGTGAGTCGTGTCGAAAGATGGTCGACCTTTCATCTACCACCTTCTCGATCCGATTTTCGAAACCAGACTTTGCTCTCCGAGCATCGTCACACAACTCCGCCTAAGGTAAATTTCAGCGTCTCAGAATTATATCTGACGGGTGCTCGTCGATAACTTCACAGAAGGAAATTCTCGTAATTTTTCGCAATGTGACGCGATTTGTACAACCGGAGTCTCAGCCTCGAACTTTGGGGGAACTCTGCCCTCGGAGCGCAAACTTCATTACTAGAGCTCGGAAGTTGAGGGATCATGCCTTAAATGCCTATATCTGCTTTTTCCGGCATTTTTTGATGTAAAATGCCTGTTTCATTTTTTTCGTGCCCAGAGTGCCTTCTCGAGCTTCTGATGGGCCGAATCCCGAGGATTTCGGGGGAAACTGAGGGTTTCTTATTGAGAACGGTGATGAGATGAGGTCGGCGAACCTAGTTTCCAGGAGCACATCTTGCTCTCGACAAGTTCCGATGCTCCGCCAGAGCGCGCAAAAAAATTCGTCCTCGTAAAATGCTCGTATCGGATCGGCGTCGATTACTCACCGATGGGAATCCATGTTACCACATGAAATTCTCACAATACGACACTGATGGACGCTTCGATGCGTGTGTTCCCCTGCCTATAACGCCTATTTTGCCTAGTTTCGGTGCCTTTTTCGAGGGTTTTCAGTGCCTTTCTGCCTGCCATTTCTGAGATTTTTGAGTGCCTGAACTTCCGAACTCCATTCATTACATTTCTAGATTACTCTTATACATATTTGGATAACTCTTAGAGTATTCTTAAATTCTTCTTTTGGAATGACTTTTCTTAATCCTGCGGAAAAATGGGCTATCAGCAGACTTGGAGCGATCACTCGAGTCTCAAGGAAGCTATGGGACGAAGCATTGAAGTTCGTAGCTCCGAAGATCAAGATCCTCTCTGTTCCTACACAGAAGATTCTCCGTCTAGAAGGATCCATACTCGAGACGTTCCTTGGACTTTGTATGCTATAGCATTTTTCAGGAGCCCTGAGACACTAGGGAAGCTTGCGCAGCGTCCGCGAGAAGTCGGCGGGCGAGTATTCGGGAAACGGATAATCGCGCGACTGATAATCGGGGGTATGCGGTTGTGCCTTCGAGAATAAGGTGGTCCGGATCAACGATGATCCCAACACTTTCACCCGCTCGCACCAGGAAGGAATCTACAATGAAAACTTCGGCTCATGGTCCCATACTGATAATTTCATCTGATAACGATCGGCCAGTGCAACGACAAAGCTAAAGACTCTCGGCTTACCAACAACTCTTGGGACAAGAGGGGAATCAAGAGATAGACCGCAATGCCAAAGGACAAGAATAAACAGCGCGATTCCGCTACTGCCGCTCTCTATCCTTTGCTTCAGAATTGAGGAAGGAAGCTATTTTTGACGAGAAATGAAGCGGTTCCGATGTGTTTTTGTTGAAGCCCTTATCACTCAGATCACAATCTCACACAGCCACTTTTTCGAGGCATGGGCTCTATTCACGCAGGTCAGCTCAGGAGACTTCTCGTCTCCTCCGCGTTTCGAGGTTGGAACCATCGCATCGTCGATGACCCGGCCCGGATAGTCGCGTATTGCACCGCTTCATTGTGCGCTGACCTGACCGTCGACTCCCTTCCCGGACACCGCATCCACAAAATTTTCAATCATCAGAAACTTGTCGCAAGCAGATCGACTAATCCTCTCCCAGCGTTGACCCGAGTGAAGCGTCCGACGATACTTGAGCTATAAATTACCGGATTCAATTTTTAATCCACTAATCTCGGCGGGAGATTTCTCAGGCGAGCCTTTGATAGCGATCAATGGATAGCAAGTGCCGAAATCAGGCCGCGGCGTCGTTGAAGAATCGATCTGAGGAGACGGCGATTGAACTCCGGTGCGGGGCAGGCCAGGCGTGCCTTGAGCTCTCCGGGTATGATTCCGGAACTTGACGGCGACTCAACTTTGCGTCGGCCGGAATATGGCTTTCGATGTAGTATAATAATTTACTATCTCCCAACGTATGATGACTTGGCACAAAACGTACCCGAACTTTGGAGCACAGTTGAGCACCCAGCTCCCATGGAACGAATGATCGAAAGAGGATTAGTACAATCATAATCCACGGATTCGAGCGCCTATAAAAACCAATTTCCCCCCGCAGGCTTCACAATCGGCACCATTGTGAGTTGTAGTTCACTGTGATCCGGAGCCCGTGATCTTCTCTGCGGTCTGAACTCATTCGAGATCTGTTCCAGATGCTTCGCACCACTGCCATCCTCGTCGCCCTTCTGGGACTCTGCTCCGCCGACTGGGAACTTTACAAAAAAGTCCACGGGAAAAGCTACAGGCCTGCCGAGGAATCGTTCAGACGATCCCTCTTCGACAAGAATGTGGCCAGGATAAACGCGCACAACCTCCGCCACGATCTCGGACTGACCAACTACCGCATGGGATTGAACCAGTTCACCGACTTGACCAACGACGAGTTCAGAGCGTACAAGGGTCTTAAGTTCGACGCGAAGAAAACGATCCGGTCCGGGGAGCGTTTCCAGGATGAGCTCGTCGACGAGGCTTCTCTGCCCGAAAGTGTCGACTGGAGGAAGGAGGGATACGTCACTCCGGTGAAGGACCAAGGACAGTGCGGATCTTGCTGGGCCTTCTCCACGACCGGTTCTCTCGAGGGTCAGCACTTCAAGGCCACTGGCAAGCTCGTCTCGCTCTCCGAACAGAATCTCGTCGATTGCTCCGGAGACGAAGGAAACAACGGCTGCGAGGGCGGCCTCATGGACCAGGTAATTAATTCTGAGTTGAAATCGTAACATGCATCCGCGCGATTCGGAATATGGCGGTCGTTTCAATTATTCCTATGATTCCCGTCTTCATAGGGCTTCACCTACATCAAGAATAACGGAGGGATCGATACCGAGGAATCCTACCCCTACAACGCCGAAGACGGAGACTGCGCCTTCAAATCGAACGCCGTCGGTGCCCGCGTGACTGGATTTGTAGACATCGACTCCGGAAGCGAGAAAGCTCTCCAGAAGGCTGTCGCCACAGTCGGACCCGTCTCTGTGGCCATCGATGCTTCGAACGACAGCTTCCAGCTCTACAAAGAAGGAATCTACGATGAACCCGCGTGCTCCTCTACTCAACTCGACCACGGCGTCCTGGCCGTCGGTTACGGAAGCGAGAACGGTGTCGACTATTGGCTCGTCAAGAACTCCTGGAACACCGTTTGGGGACAGGACGGATACATCAAGATGGCGAGGAACAAGGACAATCAGTGTGGAATTGCTTCCCAAGCTTCCTACCCAACCGTCTGAGTCATCCCTCGAATAAATTCAACATTTGAATCCTACGGCTCGACTTCTGTACGCTTCTTTACGCTCCAACGACGGAGCTGCTTAACGATCGCTTACCAAAACTCCCGCTCTCTCGAATTTCTTCCTCCGACTGGATTCATGATGAAAGATCCGCCTCCTGACGAACGACTTACGGCGCAGCGGTGTTTCCCTCATTTTCTCGATCGGAAACCAGACCGCCGTCGCCGTCTGGGGCGCAGGCCCCGGGCTCTTAGTGCATTTCCCCACAGAACACGTTCAGGGCATATGTATGTACCTGATTCGGTGTGCTGCCATGCTCTTTCACTCAAAGATATGGCTCTCGTATCGCGGAAGCATCAAGGTGATGTGGTGTGAGATGCATTCGTCAGTCTCATTGGGGGAATTAGCGATTTTTCAACCGCCCAGAGCGACGAGTTGGACGCCCATGAAATGGGGCGAGGTACTCGTATCCGGAGCAGACAAGATGAGCCATGCCGTGAGGCAGCGTATTATTTTTCCAGGCTTACAGCCAGATATCGATGTCCCGGGTATCACCGCAGTATTTCTCCCGAGGACGAGTCATGAAGAACGAGTATATCCGGACTACCTATGATAGAGCCAGAAAGCTTGCGAAAGTCTCTCCGGCGCGGCCATCGGGATCGGGCTCTCGAGACTCCGCCGTCTTTTCCTCGAGCGGCATCGCGACGTTGCGACAATGCTTGTTCCGCGTTCGCCGTCTTAAACGCGCCAATCCAGATAGTATATAGGTGGGCATCCCATGGTTTCCAGTTTCAACCCATCGGTCCGTCGGCCGTGGGCCTCGCCGATTCCGTGAATCGGGCCATGCTTTTCGAGAGGCTGGAGCAAGTACAGAAATCATCGGTCCTGAATTACGACCAGAGCTGTGCGCCATGGGATTTTCGTCGGCGGCGGCGGCGGGCTGGAAAACGGGCGGCGGCGGCGGGCGCCGCGGCGATTTTCGGCGGACCGATGAGCCTATAGCGCGCCGCGGGACAGGTGGAACGCACGTTCGAAAGTCTTCTAATTGCGTCTCCTCATTTGTCGGGGATGAAATACTTTTAGACAAGTGCGATCTTCCGATAAATTCAAGTTCAATTGATCACTCAGGGCTCCCAGCGACCACGGAGCTTCGGTCCGAAACATCCCGTCTCATTCGAATGCTACGTCCCCGCATTCTCGTGCGAGCTCAGTACCTCGAACCGAGTTTCCAATTTTTTTTCCATGGTTTTCTGTTACTTTTCATGAGGATTGGGCACGGCGCGCCGGCGTTCCGTCACGCCGTCGGACGCCGTGCTCGGGTTCCGGCGGCGGCGGCGGACTCCAGAGGTCGGCGGCGGCGATCGCCGGCGAATTCGTGACGCGGCGCACAGCTCTGATTACGACCTTGTGCTCTCTCTGGGTCATTCTGGCTCTAGCATCTTACTCCCTCTATTGCTGACGTTCCCGCTACGCAAATAACGTAAGCTAATTTGAACCAAGCATGGTCCGTCTGAGAATGGTGGGTCTCTCCTCGTGGTACGCTATTCATCATCATCTACCAGGATCTGAGGCACGTGTGTCGAGGAGTTCTGGGTGGACATCATCGAGTTTGTTCCACCTCTTCGAGGCGAGCTCCTCGGGGTCGCGCTTTCCATTAGGCTGACCTTCAACCTTACCAACAGTTGAGGGAGGATCTGATCGAATCGATGCTCGCTCCGAGACCACAATCGAAACGACGTCAGCGCGGCTTGCGAGAAACCACCAACAGCCAGCCCTGCCTCAATTCATCTCGAGCCACTCTCGGTCACGAATAATTTACGCATCGGCGTCGCCCGGCGCTGAGTTCAGGATCGATCCGGGGCAGTGGAAGGGGACATCCGTTCACCAGATCGTTAAGTCTGTCTCTCTTTCACCTGTCTCCTTCGGCTTCGGTGTCGCGCATTCGCAATCGATGGAGCCTTCTATCTAAATAGATTGATCAGAGTCCGATGCCGTAAATAATATGGTCATTAGCGGACACCACAGGTCGCTGCAGACTTCGATAATAATTAATGGCAGAAGCAGTTGGTCGGACGACACATCCGACTACCGCAACGGCTCTTCATCGCCAGAGGTCACCGAGATGGCGCGCTCATTCAAGTACCTATCTGAGTCTTGGTGGAGAAAGCCCACAAGTCCTGAAAAATTGATTCGACCCAGACAAAGGAGTCTGTGCGTGCCAACGATCGAGGGGTGGGACTTTCCTAGTGAGCTCATTCTGACTAGGACACTCAAGGCGCACCTACGCTAACCCAATCTATAGAATACATTGGCAGAGGCGTCTTTTTACAAGTCACAAAGGTCAAACAGACAGCTTCATGATCCTAGTCTACGTACGTTGCGCGGAACTCACTAGCCGATTCCGCTCCCACTGGGCGTTGATTTCTCCAGAGCTGGGCAAACATCATCGATGATTTTCATCGGATGGGGACCAATTATTTATTGATAATAATAATCGATGCCCGACCGATACGGTGTACCGAAAAACGGACGATCTGTCAAATGTGAGACGGCTCGTTCGATCGTTGCCATAGGTGTTTTCTTGGTATTGTTGAGAGATGTCGAGGGGAGCAAGACGTACAACAGCTCTGTCTGGGGCGCTTGTAGTTGAACTATGTTCTCATTGAGATTGATTAGGTTTCGTAGTCGCTAGACTAGGCCATGGTTCGCTCGCGGCCGACGTGATCACACTATCGAGGCCGTTCCGGAGGGAGATGTATGATTCATAGCGGCGACGGATACGGACAGAAACTACATACACACACGTTCCACAAGCACAGAAGACGCGCCATGCGCTTCGTTTGTCGGTCGGTTCCGCTTGACTTCGTTAGCTCCTCCGACGGTATGTGAACGTATTCCGTGCTTCTCATTGTTACACGGGAGATCGAGGCCTGTGGGGAAGGTATCGAACGCCGACCGATAGAAGCTCCGTTGAACTCGCCGGGGGGCGAAGGGGGAGGTGGGGGAGCTACGAGCAAATTCGCTGGTTCGTGAGGGCTAATTCCGCTAGAACTCGACATGAAGTACGGCGTACGGCCCTATCGGGTCCTGAACATTCGAGTGCCGAATTCTGGACCGTGGTACCAACTCCCTTTTTCTCGAGAGACAGAAAACACCTCCGCGGTTTCCACGGTTGGCTAGTCGACAATACCCCGAGATTACGATCGAATTCTTCGCTTTGTCTCGGCCGAGCCAATCTTTTCCGGCAGCGAGCCGTCTCGTGAAGCGGTGGATGCATGCTCAGTGCATTTTCCGTAGCAACCGGCTGCACGTTTCCCATGATACCGACGGCTTGCTCCTCCGGGGGTCCCTGGATACCTGGATAGGGAGCGAGAAGTGGAGCAAGTGCTCCACGATCCCGATTGCTACCCCACTGGAGATTTCCAATCCGGCTTTTCGTCCTGGAAAAGTTTTCCCGATTGAGTCCTCGTCCGGGATGATTGGGAACAGAATAAGGACCGATAGTTCGCTATCACGAAGTCAATGATGAGCCACCGATTCGAGAAGCGTGTCTATGCTCTATGAGGCTCACGCGTTGAACCCTCTGCACAGGATTTGCTTGGAGTCAGGACTCCGGAGAAATATGACGGAGCATCGGCCGCTCCAGATAGAGCAAGGGGGCACAACCTTCCGCAGCAGGAGCTCATATTTGGGCTCACTAGAGAGGGCAGGCTGAGAGTCTTGGTACTGAACGCGGCAGCCTTACGAACTTCCAGGGGCGAGGAACTTGCTTTCTGAGAAATATTCCCGGACCCGCGTAACTTCAAGGGACTCCCGGGGGTATACTGACGATTCATCGGTGAGTAGGGGGCTCGAGGATTGATGACAAAAGAACCAGGTCCTATGTCTCGGACCATCTAGGATCTAGATATAATCATGTTGGGAATCGCCATTTTATCTCGGCACGTGCTAAATAGTCATCTTGATAACCTGGTTCCTTCAATTCAATCGATGGGATGCTGAAGGAGCGAGAGGGCAGTTTTCCGGGAGACGATAAAGATATTGCTTCTGATTGGCCATCAAAAACGAGCACCATCCTGCTGAAAAGTGGGCCTCATCGTGCTCTGCAGTTTGATGAGTCTGTTGCCCGAGCGATATCGATCAACCGAAAAGTGCCCCGATGATTTATTGATACTCCGTATATCAACTATCAGCAGAGACTATCTCGCCCGCTTCACAAAGCGCTCGAAGCAAACCGCGAGCCGCCGAGGAATGGGGCAAAAACTCGATCGAACACCGAGCCTAGGTATCGAGATCTCGGTCGGAGGTTACTCTGTCAGAACGAGGACTGCGCTGACGAGAGACAAGGGAGACCCGCGTTTCTTTGTTCATCCATTTCAAAACAGCGCTCGAAGGAGAAAATATTCCGGAAGCATGTGAAACTCAGGTGTGTATTCGATGTTTTCAGACGGCATCTCTCGGTCAGAGGGGATCATTCGTAATAATTATATGCCGAACTTCAGAATGCGAGAACCCATTCATCATCTCGCTGGATCGCGCTTATCCCTTCTGGTCATAATGGACGATTCTTCTCCACGTTCCGAGGATGCGTCTGGAGGTAGCGGCGAGACTTTTTATCTCACTTATTCTGGCAAGCTATCGATCACGCAGCGGAATCGCCTCGGTAATTGCATCATCTGTTACCGCGCCGATACCGCTGGCTGGTGGTCGAGCTACGCGCGCAGCCTGAACTATCCGCGAATTCACGATAAATTGAAACAACAGGCTGCCGAACTTGCGAGATGTCTGCTTACAGTGAAGTTTCCATGATGGCATATCGGCCCGTGCTAGACGCTGCTTAGAAGAAGCTCTCATTCGATGACGCCCTTGCGACTACGGAAGTTATCGCAGGCTCGCGGTTCGTCGCGTCACCTGTCACTGAGAGCGATGTATATAGGACATCATGCTCTTGTGCTATCATTCATCGGGAGAAACTAGGGGGAGCGGGGCTTTGTTCTGATAGGGTGATACATGATTGATCACCCCTGTGATGAGCTCGGTTCGACATGCTAGCTACCTAAGGAATTTCTGAGCAGCTTTCACTTGATAAGTTACCGCAAATGTCGACTCTGACCTTGCTTTGAAATTTCTTGTTTTCACTTAAATGAGATGATGAATGACCTTTCCAATCATATTTCCAGAAAGGCAAGTCTGGCAGATAGCCATGGCTTACAGCGATTATTTCGGCCTCCAAGACAGTATCACGCATACACATCTAGGATCCGGAGTCTGTATGTACGTGCTCCGCATTACTGTCGACGTCCCGTGATCGTTCATCCTGGGGCTCATTCAACTTCGGAGAGCTTTGGGTTTGAGGACAATCCGCGAGCTCTGATTAAAAACCAACTCCGGGGTGAGAAGGAGTCATGTGGTCAAAAGAGCCGGAATTCTTTCTCTCTCGAAATATCCGAGACGAGCGAATGAATCTTCCCTCAGAGTGAGATTCGCTTTGTTTGCCCGATAATTAAACAGGAAGCTCTGGCTGAAATTCAAAACATCCGCTCCAGTGAAGGACGGGAGCCTCCGGACAGTTCACGGGTGTGTTGGCTCTGAGCGTCCTCTGAGCCACGCTGTATGCCCATCCTCTACCGGCAGGAACTCGGGTTCTTTGGCCCGCGCTGTACCTTCGGAGAGGAAGCGATCAGCATCTATAACATAACCAATAGAAAGGCTTCGTGATCAATTGCAGCAGCTCTCAGCTCTCACGACTCGGGAGTCGCGCAGCTTCGAGCCCATTCGCGAGTATTCATCCCAACGGTCCCTGTGTTTGCCGTGATGGAGAATAATCAATCGAAGATATGCCTAAGGCAGATGCGCTAGGGACACAACACTTCCCACTTTCCATGATGCCAACAGGGAAGGAAAAAAAACACCGCTTGAACCGTGTAAAGGAAGACCTCCTTGTCCCTCCCCTGATCTTCTCCCTCTAGTGATCTGCACGGCAAGGACACCGCGTGAAGGTCGGGAATGATGCTTGAGAAACTTCATCCGATGGCGAGCCCGAGTGAGAAAAGTACCTCGGGACTCGGAATCGAGAGAGAGCAATCCGAGCCTCCATCCGCTCTCTTGTTTCGAAAGAAGGAAAGGTCGCACGCGCGAGAGAAATATAAAACTGCAGAAATTCATAGGAGGTCAGACCAATTACCTATGATGCCAAGGACTCGTTCGAATCGTGTATTTTGTGTGTCCCGGAGTTTTTGAGGGAAAGAATTTTATAATATATATGCCTTCGAATGAAATTCAATCGTAGACTTGACCATGATTTGCATGTATTCTACTTTATATCTAGAGTCTGATACCACAGCTCCTGAATGATATAATGCTCGAATGTCGACTCTGTTAGTGACTCTAATCTCTTGTCGCGGCTGAGCGCGACGGAGACGACAAGCGAACAATAATGTTCGGTCCCCATGCGATTAATCCGCGGGACTCTCGACTATGCCGTTGATAGCTATTAGAGCGACTCGGTCAAACTCGGTGATAAACGTAATTTCCGATAAGATTTCGAGACAGGTTTCCGATCCCGAGTCCATCAGACGTTAGGTAATGCTCATGCATATTCGGCTATCTTTCGCAACGCAAGCGCCTACAAATATCGATATAAGTGCTCATTCGATGGATTGAATTCAGATCCTATTCTGGGCGGCTCGTGAAATCTGTGAAAAGTTGCGAGGACGACCCAATGTTCCGCGGCACAGCAATTCTCCTCACTCTCTGTTGTCTATCCTCTGCGGACTGGACCTCGTACAAGCGGGAATTCTACAAGAACTACTCGCCCGACGAAGACGCTTTCCGACGACAGATATACGAACAGTCTGTGCGGGAGATGAACGAGCACAACGTTCTCTACGAGCAGAACCGTACAAGCTGGCGGCAAGGTCTCACCGTATTTTCCGACATGACCGAGGAAGAACGCTCGGGTATCACCGGCAGTCTCCGCGGAATGGGAAATTTTTCTGCGAGCTCGTTCGGAACTTTCCCTCCCATATTTCACAAAGGGAGACCACCCGCTTCTGTTGATTGGAGAAAAAGCAAGTGCGTGGCGCCACCGAAAAACCAGTACGGCCCTGGAGACTGCAGACGGACCTGCTGGGCTTTCGCCACCACTGGGGTACTCGAATACTATTACTGCAAGAAACATGGGAAATTGGAGAGCTTTTCCGAGAAGTATCTCGTGGATTGCGTGTTCACTGTCCAAGGATGTCAAGGAGGACTATTCGAGAAGGTATCGTCTCATCTTGAATTTTCGACGAGTTCCGACATCGAATAGTCCAAAATCTCGGACGTTTCTCCCTTCCAGGCAATGGACCATCTGTTCTGGACGATGAATATTCCATCGGAGAAATCATATCCGTACACGACCTTCTTCGGAGAATGCCGTGAGCCTGGCAACGACCTTTTCGACCTCAGCGATGTCAAGGGCTTCGAAAGGCTGCATGGTGATGAGGAACTTCTAAAAGCCGTCGCCTTCCGAGGACCTGTCGTCGCCTACATGCTCACGGAAGGAGCGAACCTGGGCACGTTCCGGCCAACGAGCGAGGATGATATTTTCCGCGCCGATTCTTGCGCCTCGACGCAGCAGGGAAGGTTCGATCACGCTGTTGTTGTCGTCGGGTACGGGTCGAACCAAAACGGCAAATATTGGATCGTGAAAAACTCCTGGGGCACGAACTGGGGACAGAATGGCTACTTCAAGCTGTCGAGAGATGGAGGAAATTACTGCAACATCTCTGATTTCGTGTTCGTCCCCAAGTACAGATAATGAAATTATGAAACAAGCCGCGAGTCAGGCACCAATTATCCACATCGAGCCCTATAAAATCTGGGATTTTCTAAAAGATTTATTCGAAATGTATGCAAGGGACGTTAGTGAGTATATATAGTGATTGAAAGCCCTATAAAACTTATCATATATTACTTATTCTTGATCTTTCTCACGTAGTAAATAAGGTATGATCACCCTACTCCGGGCAACCCGTCATCCGAAGGCATTCTATAAAATGAATGTGGAATCCTGAGCTTTCATTCCGACCATATGTATATAGGATACGTAGACAGCTCTCCCATGATGGCGAGTACGGGATAATAATGGTCCCCCATAGGTATCCATGGGTTTTTCCCCTCATTACGCGGTCTTCACAGCGTACCGACGCAGAAATTCCTGTCAACAAGGGAGAGACAGTCGATTCTGAGGGGAAGAGGCTGAATTTTGAGACCCGCGAATTCCGAGGTCACGATTTCTCAGAGAACTGAACGGGCAGATGCACGAGAATGAGGACGTTGTGCATAGGATGCAGAGGAAATCCAACTCCGATTTTTTTTGCCGTCTGTCTCGAGGAATCTTACAATCGCTCTCCCCACATTGAAATGTTGGGTCGCGAATCAACCTCGAGTTGCGAGAGCGCGTCCGACAAGGTCGACCGCCATAGATCCCGCGCAGCTCTCAAGAAGATGTATGCGGATTCGCCCAACCTCGGATCAAGAGAGATTACCTCGCGCCGGTATAGCACCGATAGATATAGCGACCGAGGAATGGAGCGAAACGAGCTCGTTCGAATGCACTTACTTCTCCGACGATAGCCTCGATTTTTGCTCAGAGGTATAACTGTCTATGGAATGTACCCGGAAATAGAAGGTCGACAGAGAGCTCAAACTCTCCTTCACATGGATCCCGTCTTGCCGGAAAAGTTCATCGAGCTGCCATTTGACGTTCATTTGGGCCCGGAAGCTTTCCGCCGAGGAGAGGAGCATGAACTCGATCAGCCCAGGCCGCTCGGAAAGTTCATGGTTCACCGCAGACTCCGAAACAACGGAGAGGACGGAACATTACCGTACTCATAAGTCGTCGCGAGGGATTGTGACTTATAACAACTCGCTCTCGCGACTCGGGAAGCGCGTTGACATCCGCGAACCCCCTAGGCCCTAGAGCCCCACAGATGGCAGCGCCGTCCAGAACGAAAAATTGAGGCATGTCCAGCCACGGATTGAATTGATCTTTGTATAACCGTATGCATCATCTGCAATGGACGTGAAAGTGATAGTTCCGAATATGAGGATTGCCTCAAGATTCCGTCGATGAGAAGGACTTTTGATGTTCTATTCGAGAAATCTTGGTTCGTGATTATTGAAATATGATCTACATGATTAATAATATTTTGAATTGAAGATTGGAGTAAATGCATGAACTAGAACGGGGGCGCCGGTTGAGCTGCATCAATGACACAATTCACAACGGAACTCATGAGATCCGTCAGCTCTTCCCTGCGATGCGTATCCCCCACATCAGAGCTACTGGTAGTAGTACATATTAACCTGTATCTTTCCTCTCGTAGCATTCCGCGTGCTGGCTGAGCAGATAGGGCGTTCGACGCATGCAGCCGCATCGCCGCGTCACGAGGGCCCTCAGGCTGATCCCCGGAGGACTTCAATTATTCCTCTCTTTCTTTATGGCTCTCAATCAGCAATAACTTAAGAGGCTAGATATGAATCGGCATCGTAGAATATGGAAAAGCAAACGCTTGTTCGTGCTCTCTTACCGCTGCATTATGGCGGCGAGGGAGTTATCATAGCTTCTAGACTCTTACCAGCTTGAAAATAATTTCGCAATGATGTCGTATTGCAGTCTCATCGCTACTGCGGACTCTACCGCCCACTTATCAGTCTCTGCGAATATCGGCGCCTCCGGTGTCAAACTATGCAACAAAAATACCTTTCGACGGGATGGCCTCCATGCGGTCGGTCGAAAACGGGAAATACCTGCAGCGAGCTGAGCTTCATGAGGATGGTCTCCGAAGTATGATCTCATCTTTCGTACTATGCAACAATTCAATTGAAGGGTACTGAGAACAACGTGGACTGCTGTGGGTAACTTCGTCAGCAACTTCTGATTAGTGAAGCGCTAACGCTTAACTTTATTGGACTTTCATAGAAGCCTGACCGGCCTAAGCTAGAAGGTTCTACTACGACCAAGCATCCCTACATCTCCCCGCTCAAGTTGGTGACCATCCCCAACCGAAAAGACTGCGAGTTTTACATTCTCGAGCGGGTTGAATACGACGCTGCGGCGGATCCTGTGAACATGCTTGTTCCAGCCCGAGCGGCTCGGAAATGCCTTCTCGGAACTCGACGGTTTCACTTTCCACGGCCGGCCCTGGCACTGCGTCGCCCACCGAGTCGTCAAACCCGTGCTGGTAGTCCGGCACGCCGTCAGGCGTTAGTGCATATTCCGACGCGTCATCGGCATCTTCGGGGACTAACGGTGCTTGTGGAGCCTTGGTTGTCGGTGGGAAGAGAACGGCGAGAGGACACCCGAAGAATTCTTCCAAGTCGTCGTTTTCTCTCGAAAGGGATCCATTCCCCTCTGGCGGGACCTCTGCCGGGATGGCTCGAGCCCCTCCGGACGATCTCTTCCAAAGCTGGTTGCGGTGCCGCACGAGCAGTCCGTCGTCAGAGTCCAGGACGACCATAGCTTTCCCCCGGAAACTCCGAACCGTGGCAGGAACGCGCTTACCGTTAGACAGCTGTACGGTTACCGTCTCCCCCACCGAGAAATGGCGTTCGCGCGTTCCATGTTGAGCATCGTACTGATCCTTGACAGATCTCTGATATGCGGTATGCGGCGACGAATCCTTCACGGGCTTGTAGATGTCGAACGGGGTCTTGATATCACGACCAAAAAATTTCCTTGCTGGAGTATCGTCATTGATCGTCGCGTTCGGAGTGTAGTTGTACGCCGAGATTACGCTGTCGAGTGACCCCGCGGACGCGTCGAGAGATGAGCAATAGTGTCCTACACTACCCATGAGGACTTCCTTCAGCACCGAGCCTCGTGACTTATGACGTACTATTACGTCGCAACGGAATTTGACTCGGGTCCAGATTGTGGAGCCCACCACACCGGAATTTTCCTATTATCCCACTATTCAGGTCTAGATGTATACATATTATGATGACAATAACCTCGCTTGCCTCCAGAGTTCAAGCGGCTCTCGAGTACAATACTATATAATAACTCTTCTCGTTTGGAACCGGGACGGACGTGGTTGATGTTTCTAAACACGGGACTGAAATGCACAGTGGACTTACTCATTCTAATTTCGTTACAATCTGATTTCAGCGGCGAGCTTCCATCCCAGCTTATAGGGGAACTCCTTCTTTCTCTCCGGGAGCATGTGTCTTCCCCTCCAAGACGGATTTATGCTCGAGATCTCGGTGAACAAAGGCTCACGATGGAGATACCATACTATATCTCCAGATACCATATCTATGATATCATTAGTTTGAGGCGTCCTCATCAGATGGTCTTCGACCGAAGTCTAATCCTTTTTTGTCTTCCACAATCGAAGCAAGAGGCCTGGGAGGAAACCTCTTCCATCGGTGTGTTTTTCGTTCCTTGCACGTCCCGGTAGACGAATTCGTTAGACTACATAATACATTTATTCCCTTTACCGCGCAAGAAGTTCCTATACTGGCGTCAGTCCGCAAGCGTATTCAGGAGTAGGCTCTCCATTAGATCTCTCATGGAGTCTGAGTATGTGATCCCGAGGATGGGTGAAATTCTCGAGTCTCGCTCCGGGTGCCACATCGTCATGTCACGCCCCGTGTGGGAGGCACATTTCCCTTCCATCCTGCATCCTGGGCTTGACCTCGACGAAGAGCTCCTCTATAATGTAATTTTTAGAGAAATGTAGCTCCGAGCAGCGTGCAGCGAACGAAACGAACGGCTTTCGAGGAAATCACGCGGTCAGGAAAACGAAACGGCGATGTGCGCTCTGCGCTCTACATGTTCCATGATGAGCGGTGTAGAGAGGAATATGAAGAGCTCGATAAGTTCACAATACGATACGGTTTTTTCACTCCGAACCGTGACGTCCAGAGCTCATAGAAGCTTTCTGAGTAATAGGATTATCATCCTCCGCTGATTCTATTCATTTTCTCCCGGAGTGAGGTGTCACGTCCGCCAAAATCTGGCGACTGGTCGGACAGAGAGCTACTCCGTCTGGCCTTTCGAGAGAACGCCCACGATACAGAGAGCCGTCACGTATTTAATTCGTAAGACGCTAGTTAATCCAGCCGATACGGAGTCGAGGATCCGTCTGCAGAAATCACGTGTTGATCGATTAGGCCACCGAGAGCTCGCTGCCACGGACAGACTGAGCGTGAGGGTTACCCAGCTCCCGCGTTCGCGATCTTGAAAACGAATCTCTCGTCGCGGCCTTGAAGTATAAAACTTGCTCCAGTCGCTCAGCATCGAGTCTCTGACGTGAAGTGCTGCCGACGCGTCACAATGTTCGGCGTTGCCACTGTTCTTCTTGCTCTGCTGTGTGTCTCTAGGGCCGACTGGGCATCGTACAAGCGAGAATTTAACAAGACCTACCCCCCGGACGAAGATGCTCGCCGACAGAGAATATACGAGGAGTCTCTGCGGGAGATGACCGAGCACAACATTCTCTATGAGCGAAAGCTCACCACCTGGCGTCAAGGTCTGACGGTGTTTTCTGACATGACCGTGGAAGAACGATCGCGCTTCGCAGGAGCTCGCACTGACACGAGGAAGCTCTTCATGAAGCGCAAACACTTCGGTTCGGGATTCTACCAGGCATTCCAAGCTCCGGCTTCTATCGATTGGAGGGACAGCAAGTGCATCACGACACCGAAAAACCAGGACGGCTCTGGAGGATGCGCAAACAGTTGCTGGGCGTTTGCCACCACTGGTCTCCTGGAATATCATTACTGCATGCAGCACAGGACTCTGAAGAGTTTTTCCGAGAAGTATCTCGTCAATTGTGCAGGCAATCGGAACTGCAAAGCCGGAGATGTTGATAAGGTGAATTTCGTTTCCCGATTCTCGATTATTCTATATCGTTCTCGCTGATGTGAAATACCCGGTTGTTCCACCTGCGCATGTGGAATCGTGACTGAGAGGACCTCCTACCCCACGTAGACCCCATCTCGAGATGAGGATTTCTTGCGATTGACTCGAATGCGGAAGTCTTCTCTTTGATGAGACCTCTTCCAGGCGGCACTTCGGTGTGAGGACGATATACTACATGACGACATATACGTGACGACATTTATTTTTCTGTCCCTCTCAGGCGTTAGACCATGTGATCGCGACGAAGGAGATCCCTTCGGAGGAATCGTATCCCTACACGACTCACTATGAAGAATGTCGAGAGCCCGGAAGCGACACATTTAACATGAGTGACCTCGTCGGCTATGATAGACTTCAGGGTGATGAGGAGCTTCTGAGAGCTGTAGCCTTCCAAGGACCTGTCGCTGTCTACATGCTTACCGGAGGAACGAAATTGACTGCTTTCCGGACAACGAACGACGACGATATCTTCAGCGATGATTTCTGCGACCAGGCGGGACCACGGGTGATTGATCACGCAGTTTTGGTCGTGGGTTATGGATCCAACGTCAACGGAAAATATTGGCTCGTGAAGAACTCGTGGGGTACGGACTGGGGCCAGAAAGGGTACTTCAAAATTTCCCGGGATAGAGCAAATCACTGTCATATATCGGATTATTTGTTCGTTCCTAAGTACAAGTAGTCCCGACGATTCGATATTTTCCCGGTTTCTTTATTCTGTCATCACGCCCCAGCTTCAGACCATAATGAATGAAAACCGAATATTCGTGGGGTTTCGATAATGTGTTTTCGTTTTGCGATACACGGAAGTGTTCACGGGCATATACGCGGATCGTCGTAGGATGGGAGTTCCGCTCCAAGTATCGTATATTTGTACACTATGGGTATAGGTAAAGGGAACGCAGGAGCTCCATGACCATATACCGCATCTCCGCGGTGCTGAGATACGGAAGAAGAATCTCCCACGTGTTTGAAAGCGCGAGTACCTGGGAAACGATGGAGGCTGACATGATAATCCTAATGGATGCTACCCGGCGGCATTAAGATGCTTCGTCCATCTCACCCGTCGCCAGCGAGATGATTACACTCGCCACTCAGGCAGTGGCATGGCACGTGAAACGTGAACAACAATAGCTGGATTCTACGCAGACAATCTTTCGGGCTACTTCGGAGTGTTCCGTGAACCGATGCAGAGGTTGACAGCCAAACAAAGCCGTTACACGACCCGCGGTAGTCTGATCGACAATCCGGATGAGGTTGACCAATTTTGGAATGAGGTAGAGTCAGTTGTCGCGCGTGTGAGAACGACTCACAATAATTAGACTCTGCTGTCCGAAACAGCTGGTCCCACACCGAAGTTCGCATTGGAGGATCGTGCCGATCCGAGTCGTATACCGCCTGATTTTCAAAACAGATCCATGATCATCGGTCGATCAAAGATCCACGGCAACCCCTGAACCTCTGCACAGCTCGGGAGCATTCGAGCACCCTATCGTTCCGCCGTCGTATTTTCCTACGTTATGAGGTTTCGACAGGTCACTTTCTAGTTTTCTTTCTACAGCCCCTCTGTCCATATCCATCTCTCGCCACGGCATTTTCCGCTCTGCGCCTTCTAGTCCCACCGAAGTTGAAGCCGCACGGAGGAGAAACATGTCGACTGGAACATCACGACAAGTCTGTGAAGAAGTCGGCCGAGCTAAATATACGTACCCTGTGACCAAAAGCGCTAAGCGATGCGTGAAGGTCTGGCCGGACCTTCTCACCTGACTCAGAAAGGCCGTTCGTCTGTCACCGGAACTCGGACAGAAATGAGGAATTTCTTACGCCGCATTGACATTGCACAATCCGTCCCTTATCTATCCGACCAATAAGAGCCTCTCGCCGATCCGGTGGGCAAGCTTCTGCATCACTAAAGCGATGAAGCGGAGCCGGAGCTCTCAGGGATGCTCGAGAACTTTTTCGGCATTCGGCACTTCAGGTTTCTCCCATCAATATTGAAGAAATACCGAGCGTGAAAACTGATGAGGGATCTCGTGGATTGCGCCCTCGACGCCCCTGCCCGGTCAAACGGCGAGCTATCGATGCGCTGGATCGACTATCTCTTGTTCCATGTACTCAAAGACTCGCCTTCCCTTGCCTCAAGCTCAGGAGTCGCGGGGAACCGACAAACTCTGCTGGAGACTTCGCCATCAGCTCGAGCGGCCGTCTTCCGGGGGAAGTTTTCCCTGGGGCTATCCAAGAATGGGAATGGGATTCAGAAATAAACCTCTGGCAAACTTCGAGCTTCGTAAATATCCGGCATTCTGTCTCCTCTCGTGGTAGCATGGGGGCATGACTTCATGCAGAAAGTCTCGAATCAGCAGTTTTCCTTGAGTCAGATGTTCGTGAAGGAGTTTTGGGGGCGGCTCGAAGGTCAAGACGAGGTTCTGTGGGCGCTCAGTCATAAAACTTGATTAGCAGTGGGTAGTTCCGAGGTCGTTCTGGTACACGAATGAATCCATCTGAATAACAGTAAAGGAGCTGTTAGTATTTTCGATCGATCTCGCTGGCTCGGCTCAATGAATCAGCTCTTCCCAAAATGGATTTTGTAAGTTCTGACATTTTCCTGTCGCGAGCCCACTGTGGAGAGCAGAATGGATCGCACAAGAACAGATTCTCTCAGGACCTCAAAAATGTTAGAATTCCGAGAGCGGATAGCTTTCGGAGTCTTGTGCCAACTTTCCTAGACCGCAGGCGAGCAGGGGAGCCGATTTTCCGTCGTTCCAGCTCTCGACGGGCGCTCCAAGAAAAACCTCTATTGCTCGGATTTGAACCCAGTCACCCGATACAATATGTCCGGCCACAGGAGAATGCGGTGTTTCGCCTCTAGAAAAACTCCCCTTCCCAGAAGCGAGTTTCGGGACTGCTTAGGGTCTCCGAAAGCCTGTCGGTCACGAAGTCTCGACGGTCGCTGAGAATGAGTCATAGCGTGATACCGAAGGAAGATACCTGGGCAGCAGCCTACCCACTATCCACCCAGGAGCTGGATGGGGATCTGGCCCTCCCCCGCACCCGGGAATTGTTCGTCGAGCGTGAGTAGAGGAACGGATCACCATTTTGGATCACAGCCCCACACGGGTCCAAACCCAGCCTACCTCCTAGAGAAAATGCTGGGTACGGCCCTGCACATATGTCCGAATACTTGGAATAGTGTCGTCCGATCACTATTCGCAGAACAGGGGATCTTCCCGAGCGAGTTCCTTCAACAAAAAATAAGCATCGTATCCTCGGCTGGCGAGATACTCAGCTGGTACTACTGGAGTCACATAGTGTCCCGAGCACGGCTGGGCACTCCGGAAAGGGTCGGGGGCGGGATAGAGATCGCTGCTTTCAGTGTGCTCAGGAAAGTATTCGCCACAGTCGAGAGGGCGTTCTCGGTTTCACGGTCCGTCACACAGCTGTCAGCTGAATATCATCATGCGACTTCTCTAGCGCGGGCGATTGGCTTCAAGTAACTGCGGTATCGGTATTGCTCTGACTGATAAAAGTTCGCAAATCGTGTGCAATGCTCAATTGCATGAAATTAATTATCAGTGACTCGAGGGGGCTCTGAACGATCTTCCCTCAACCTTTGAATGGGCTCCCTCAGCCCGATAGGAAATCAATATCAAGGATCGTAGATGAGGTTTCCAAATATATTGCAGTGCGAATGATATCTCGGAATATGTGGAGTTGCTTATATAGCTCTGCTCTAGCCGAGTTCCTTCGAGTTGGGTGCTCACATTTTGCACAATCATGAATACATTTCATATAAGCTCTCGACGCGCTTTCAGTATTGCGGGCAGGCATCGGAATTACCGTTTAGTACACGAGCTGACGAGCGACTTTTCGATAAGTCATGGGTGAGGAACGGCGATGGCGATCTACCTGGTCACGCTGAACCGGAACGAAGTTGCGCAGACTGAAATCGACGAGACGGGCTCGTACCTCCTGTCGCGTTGCGGGAAAACGGCAAGTCGGCGGGATTGATGACGTCAAAGCTTTTGGAGCCAACTCTCTTACGGCGCTGTGAGACAAACGATTCGTATTCATTCGGAAGGAAGAGTCCGACCAACTCCGCTCGAATCTCCCACGATTGTTCCCCTCGACAGGGAGATGAATCCGCAGAATGCCAGACGATGGAGTTCCCGCGATTTCAACTCAAGAATGGTAGAAAGGGGAGATGGCGCTCGTTCACACGAATCGCTTGTGCCCGATGAAATATCGACCCTCGGGGCTCGGAGTACACACCGAAATTCCGAGAGCTGCCGCCATCGGAGTGCTCCAAGCGGGAGGTCGCTCTCACCGCCGCCGCGCTGCGATGTGGACACAGTCGGAGCGCACCCCCAGATCATCAGTAAAATAAGATACGCCTCTTCGGTAGCTGCTCGAGGAGCGACGAATGTGGGAGACGAATAGCCCGAAGAAGAAGCGGGGGGAAGAGCTTCGTCGGCGCACTGCTAAACGCGCTTGGCATCGTCTGTCGGGTGACCTGGCATGGCTTTCACCATTTTATGTGTTTGAGTCCGGGCTGTTTTGAGCCTGAAGAATGCACACGCGAACTCTGCGGTTCTACCGACATAGGTAGATACCATATTATGACTTGAACATGTACCCTAAAATCCTCTCTCAGGGAAGCGGTGGAAGAGCTCACCAGCATCAACACAGAGATATCAATTGCTGCCAATACCTGATGAATAAATCTGTTATATGTATACATAGAACACAGGCGTTAGCGTCGCGTCGGGGAGATTATGGGAAAATTCTTTTTTCGGCACCAGCGGAATCCTCTGAGATATTAGTCATCATCGGAGGGCACCTCGATGTCAGGACTCAGAGCCGAAGGAAGGTATTGCAAGGTGGGTTTATCATCGGTCTGGAACCTCGTTGGGAATGTCACCGGGAGCTTCGCTGCGGTGTACGGGATGTGGATTGTCTCGCTGTCTTGTGAGGATAAGGATTGATTGGGGGAAGCAAAATTCCCTAGAACTCGGAGGATGCGAATCTAGAAAGACATATTGGTGGACGTGAAGTCTGTGGGAACCAGAAAAAAATGTCGAGAACGTTTGGCGTATCTCGGGGGTGTTCGGAGGCATAGAATGCATAGATAGTCCTCTGTCGCGAGAGGGTCGTCTCACAGAAGCTCATATTTGAAAGACGAATGCCCGAGCTGAAGGGGAAAATCTCGAGGGAACAACCTTATATGGAGGACTCTCTGTCTCACTTGTTCCTGCCTGCAGGGGATGACCAGAATCAAGAGTGAGTTCATGGAATATGAGTGAATTCGGAGTCAATGAGTGATGAAGGCCGCGGTGATGAATATCTATGGTACTCGACTCGATCGTGGTCTGGGGTTCAACTGAAGTCTAATTCAGAAGACCGCAGCCTTCATGTTATGCCTTCTCATCTTCCTTCCGATATTCATTTTCCCAGCTCTCTCAACTCTTTTCTCGGACGACTCCTTTGAAAATGATCAGTAGACCCTGCTGAAGAGCCAGCTGATTCGCGCGAAGTAGTGTGAGGTAGGGTTCGGTGAGAACGAACGGAGCATGATAGTATTAGGCTATCCGAATCCTAGGCAGGGGAGAATGTAGATTAACTCGAGTCGGGCTGCGAACCATGAAGCCTAACCCAAGCTGTCCGATTTCCATCCCAGGAAGGATTCAGTGCCGAACAGAACCTGACATGTCGGGCCTCTTGTCTCACCTCTCAACCCCTGGAGTCATCATTTCCAGATCGTAGATAGAAATTCCGCTCAATTGCTACTGCGCTCAGAAAGCGATGCACTTACGAGCTGACCCTCTTGAGATAGCTGCAAAGAATCACCAACTCTCAGGCATTGACGGGTCTAAAATGTCTGACATGATACTCTATCAAAGATTGATTAGGAATCGCGGCCAGTTCTTGGCATTGGCGCGAATCTCGACCTCGACGCGAAAATTCATGGGCGAGGTTTCTCATGAGATAAGGAGTGAGTACGTCGACTGGAACATGGCGATGATTGGATGAATGTTGGAAATCGCGTCGAATCTTGTCGACGCTGGCGAATGATCAGAAGGGCCGTCGATGGCGGTCTATTCCCTCATTATGGTTTATCAAACATTTCACCCGCTCAGTAGACGCGGGAAAGAGCTTGTATTTGACGTGTGGCCTCCGTTGACGCACGAAGCGATAGAGTTTTTTCCCCGTCCGAATCTCTGTCGGCGAGGCGATTGAAGGCCAGCGATTGCACACGCTATCTGGTGCAGAAAGACTCCTCGATAATCTCAATATTCGAGCCTCGGTCGCTTGTGTGTAATAAAAGAGTCCAAACGGCCACTGCGGATCAGCTGGGATTCTTCGATCAGAGGCCCTACCGAGACATCACCATGTTCTTCCGCGTCGCGTTCGTCGTCGGTCTGTGGTGTCTCTCAAGTGCGGACTGGGCATCGTACAAGCGTAAATTCAACAAAAACTACTCGTCCGTTGAAGATGCTTTCCGACGTCAGATATACGAGGAGTCCACACGCAACAACATCGAGCACAACATTCTCTACGATTTGAAGCTTGTCACGTGGCGAAGGGGTCCGACCATGTTCTCCGACATGACTGCTGAAGAGCGCTCGGGCTTCCTTGGGGCTCTTCCTCCGACCGCGAATTTCTCCGCGCCACCTGAGTATCTCGGTCCCGAGCTTTGGGAGGGAGAACCTCCAGCCTCCGTCGACTATCGGACGAATCCGTGCCTCACACCACCGAAAGACCAAGGTGCCAGTACGGCCGCATGCTCTCGGAACTGCTGGGCCTTCGCAACGATAGGACTCCTCGAGTTCCGTTACTGCGCAAGAGAAGGGACGCAGCAGAGGTTCTCAGAGAAATATCTCGTGAATTGCGCAGACAATCGGAGCTGTGAAGGGGGTCACATTGATAAGGTAAGTTCGACCCCGTCCCTTTCCATCGAATGCGATAATCTTGAACTGTTCGTGTGCAAGGAAAGGATAGGGGTAAGGCCCGGAGTCGAAGCGATTTTCCACTTAGGATACGTGATGATGGTCGTGGGGAACTTGAGGCTCGTGGAAGTAGTTGAGTAGTTTTCGGATCTTGGAGGAGCGAACCTTGTTCCCTCGGGCACTGCTTTCGTGACCATTGTGACTCATAATTCAAATGGTAAGCTATGGAAGCACCTGAGCAATGGGACCTCGGATCAACCATTCATTAATCCATCGATCCATGTTTCCGGGGTCCGAGTCCAGTCCCAGTTTGCATATTTGGCGCGCGAGCTTCCCGAAAAGTGATGCGAAGTTTCTCTTTAATAATCTCAGCATCTCCTCGTAAGTAACGC
Source organism: Galendromus occidentalis (assembly GCF_000255335.2). Lineage (NCBI taxonomy): Eukaryota > Metazoa > Arthropoda > Arachnida > Mesostigmata > Phytoseiidae > Galendromus > Galendromus occidentalis. The sequence goes on from NW_003804284.1 coordinate 396,429, forward strand.
CTGATTGTGTGCCTTCGGGAGCGGTGGGTCGCTTGGGTACCTCCCAGAAAGCAACTTTCTTAGGACGTCGGAGGCCACGATCTGGTTAATGCTGAAGTTAGATTCGAAAATCAATCTTGCTATATCATTCCTCAATGAATTCTTCGTGGGAAGGAATGATTTTTCCCGAAGCTGTTCCTGTTTCTTCCGCGCAGGTTCCTTTCGGAATGCTGGACGTTCCTCCTCCGCGGCGAGTTCTGTCAGTGGGTCTCGCAGAGACCCCCGGTTGACGTTTGGCGTTCACGATTCGGTTCTGGGGATCGAAGATCCGGGGATGGGGCTGTCCTCCGTGATTCCGTGCTGTGTCAGCAAATGTTTCGGGTACTCGTGTTTCTTACATTCTTGAGATCCAGGGATCGAAGTAGGAGACAATATGAAGCGTGCGAAAAAACACTTTCATCAATTGGGATCTGTTTTATCTCGAACTTATCCAGCCTTCGGAAGGTCGGTGATTCGGAGAGTCTCGGAAGCGACAGTCTCCCATCCGACGTCGATTTTCCGCAATGCCCTGAACTCATGCCGATTTCGACAGCTCGACGCTCTGTCGGCTTATTTTCGAAATTTCCGATGACATTTTAAAACCCCCATAAGTCGGGACGAGGGTATCGCATCGGCTCGGTGTGGTGTGTGGTCGGCATCTTGTAGCGCGGGAAAAGAGCTGTCGATTCGTCCATTTACTTTGAAAAATCCGTTCACCTGGAGCTGAGAAAAATTCGTCTGCCATTTGGAAGTAACGGTCAAAAAAATAGAGCCACCCATAATAGAGCTGGAAGGGAAGGCGAAAGGTCGTCTCGTTGATCCTTGCATAGCTCCTCGAAAACTGGTCCGATTTCGGAAAATAGAAGAGCGATTCCGCTGTACGGAGGACGAGCTTTCCGATGCAAGTAACGGAGAGTCGAATTTTCGTCCTCCAGCTCCATTATGGAGGGTGGCTCTATTTTTTCGACCGTTACTTCCAAATAGCAGACGATTTTTTTCCCAGCTCCAGGTGAACGGATTTTTCAAAGTAAATATACGAATCGACAGTTCTTTTCCTGCGCTACAAGATGCCGACCACACCGAGCCCATGCGATACCCTCGTCCCGACTTATGAGGGTTTTGAAATGACATTGGAAATTTCGAAAATGAGCGAAACTGAGACGGCTGTAACTCCCTCAAAACGTATTCAAATGTCTGAAGTGACGTGTTCATTGGAAAGCCCATCCATTTCTCTTCAATTTGAAAAAAAAAACGTCCGATTCGGTAGATTTTCTAAAATGTTACGGACCTCCGAAAAAAGAAGAAGAAGTTTTTAGGTGGCTCTATTATTTTGACCGCCACTGTATGTATATCGAACTCCAAGGAGCTCACCTCCGTACAAACGACGCACTGTGCTTGGTCGGAATTTTTCCCGAACCAGTTCCAAACCTAGCTCTTGGGCCTATCGGCGTATGGAGATCGGTTCATTCTTGCAATGGATTCTCGAAAAATTTACACTTCTTTGAACTTCACGAATCAGACCACGATCATCTGTGTCAGCTTGAGTCGCATACGTGCATGTTCATACTGCGATCGGACCTCCATTCAAGAGAAAAGTACCCCCATCCGGGGAACTCGTCCCTCTGAAACTCGCGCGACTCGAAGGATTTTCATTATGCCCGGGTGCGAGATGATTGGAAGAGGGCTCTCGCTCCCGGAGGAGCCCTTCTCCAATTAGAACGGGCATTGAAGCACTAAATCTCTCAGAGGACTGATAATCGAAGAACCCTTCTATCGCCTCCCCCTGGAATTGAGCGATGTCTCCCCTGCGGTTCCAGAACTGAATTTTTGGTGCGGTTCCTGCGGTTCCGGAACCGCTGCAAAGCCCAGTGAGGACCGGGACGAATCTTTCGTCAAAACTTCTACATATGCTTCTGCTTCTTCCAGGCACTGGAGTTCGTGATCGAGAAGCAGAAGATCCCCTCAGAGGCTTCGTATCCTTACACGCTTTCGAAAGAGCCTTGCCGTGAACCCTATGTGGACCTTTTCGACATGAAAGATCTCGTGGGTTATGAGATTCTCCATGGCGATGAAGCTCTTCTGCGAGCTGTTGCTTTCCGCGGACCCGTCGCAGTATACATGTGGACCAACATGACCGGTCTGCAGGACTTCACGCCGGGTGAAGATGATATTTTCTCGAGTGCGGTTTGCGACAACCTCGAGCCCGGAGCATACGACCACGCAGTCATGGTTGTCGGCTATGGTTCGAATGCTCAAGGCAAATATTGGATCATCAGAAACTCTTGGGGCCCGCTCTGGGGCCAACATGGCTACGCCAAAATATCCAGGGACAAGGTGAACCATTGTCACATCTCCGACTCCGTCTTCGTCCCTAAGTACGCTTGATTTACGCCTGATGGGTTCCTCCTCTAGAGCAGAGATGAAATAAAGTTTTAATTTCTTGATAGCATTCCTCTGACCGGCTGGAGAAATCACTCAGCACTGCCACTATACGTTGACGTCGATCGCGTAAGATCGGCGAGATAATCACGAAACCAGATCCGCGAGACTGAGATCTGTTCCACTACGAAACTTTTTGCGAAGCTTCTGTTTTACAAATACGGAATGACCGATCACCTGGGTTCTATAGAAACATCGCCGCCAATAAATTGATAAGGCGAGAACTTCAATTATGAGGACGCTTCCGAAGATTTCTCGTCATATTCGTCTCCACGACCTCGCGAAACCTTGGCGCGGCCGATCATCAGGTACCTCTGCTGAAGGCGCGAGCGTCCCCGGAACTCAGCCCCTTAAGGAGCTCAACCAGCATCAGAAGCTCTAGGGACAGAGGGACAAAATCAAATATGCCATAGAGCATCTCCAGTTCTGCCACTAGCACAGAACCGGATTCTTCGAGCGTCTTTTCAAGAAGTTGACCAGATATTTCGAACCTTAATAGGAGCGTTATCTTATCATTAGCGCTAGGTACATATGAGCTCCTATCCGACGCCAACAGGACGCCCATCTCGTAGTTCTTCATCCAACTGAAAAGGTCAACGGGGAGGTAATCAGGGATATGATCGTTGGTGGCGATGACTTCGAGTTCGAAAAGCTGTCGATCGAAAGTTCCACCATCCATCCACGTCAGGCTGAAATAGCTCTCCGACCCTACTTCCGAAGTCTGGGAGCGATAATCATGGAAGCAGTACACAACGAATCGAACCCTTCGCTGCGGTTTAGAAGAATTCCGCACCGCGATCAAGAGGTACGAAACCCGGCCAGACGGTACGCGATCCAATCGAAAGCTTGCTGCCGGAAACACGAAACGTTCCAGACTTGGGTCGACGTTTTCTCGAGATTCCCCGAACAACAGAAAACTTCAACAATTTCGGGGAGAGAGGAGGCGGTATATGTCTCCCGGAAGCGGGCTCAACCTCGGTGTAGGATTGTCATCTCTTGACAGCACGGAAACTATCCTACGTCAATCTCCAGAGCGCTTCTAAAGGTCTCGCTTTCTTGATGCAATGGCCGCGATGAGATCCCCAAACAAAGGCTCCAAAATGATCACCGTGTGGCGTGCTCTCGGTATGGGCTGTCTCCTAACAGAAAAAAAACCGCCCACCAATGTCGCGAGCTCCTTAGAGTAAAATGAGGAAGTCACTTGATGCAAGAGCATCTCTTGAGGGTCGTACGGTGCGCTCGGAACCTTTGCGAACTAGCATCAATTATCGGATTGATGTAGCGTGAATTGAAAATCCTGCGAATTCAATGAGGTTTTGCACTCAGATGTAGGACTGAAAGGGGATAATCAACCAGACCTGAGGTGGATATCCTTCCGAAGATGCCAGATCGGAAATTCACCCCATAAAAAAGTTTCCACTGACAATGGCCTCAACCAGGGAGTGTCTTCCAATCTCCCCCCGAATTGTTGGAATCAATCAGCGAGCAGTCCGATGATAAGTCAGGCAGGCTCTCCTTCGGAACTTCGAGAATGAGGGTGCACGCCTTTACTCCGAAACATCAATGGGAGGCCTGATGTTGGACTCTCAATACTTCCGCCACGCAAAGGGGTCAACGGGGGCACTGCTGGTTGTAGGCTCGCTCCTCCGTTAGAGGATGGGAGCACCCGATGAGGTCCGTCTTTCGCATCCTTGTCCGTCCATAGTTCTCCGTCGTTGAGAATAGCATCAGATCGTTCTGCTTGAGAGCTAGAACTAGGATATTCCTCCTGTATCGACAGCCCGATCTCGGAGACGATCCTGTCCCGACGCACCGTCGCGGAAATCGTATCGAAACTCGATACGCGGAGATTCCTTTCGTCGGTAGGATCTGAGGGACATGCCTGCAGGTCCGCGGTGTCGTGCCGATCTCGCGATCGTGAGCTCATCTTTCATGGTTTGCAGCCGCTGCTCCTTCGGCGGGAAGAAGATTCCGAAACCGTTCATTTGCCAACGAGAGATCGTGGGGGGGGGGGGTTGGCCCGGAGAATCAAGGGTGATGTGTGATGTCATTCCGGCGAGGTTTTCTGACGGGTCTCCGGGAAGATAGAGCATCGCTTCCGATCAGCCAAGAGGAGCTACAGGGCCCATGATTGCGAGAAACGCCACAAGTCTCATCAGTACTCGCTTGATTCGAACAGAATTCGATCGTGCCTCCGAGATAGCTTATTTCAAGGCTGCCTCGCTCCACTGAAATCGGCGAAAATGAGGATGCTGCCTTAATTGTCTCCTTACGGACGAAGCGCGGCCGTGATCGAAAAAGCTACCGGAAACTCTCGAGACTCAGCGCAGAGCTCCGGTAGTCGACGTGCAAACTGAAGAGCGTGCTCAGAGTGCACCAACTCCTCTCATTCTCGCTGAAATCCCCTTCCGCAGGGATCTACGCACTCTTGCGCTGCGTCCCAATGCACACAAGCAGCTTGCGGACCGCCGCATCGATCCGCCCGTCGCGGCAGCTCGCCCGGAATCCCCTTCCCTTGCCGCAACTAGACGTTCACAGCTCCCTATGGTTATTTCATCTTCCTTGCTGATCATCGCAAGGCAGCATCATCCTGTTTTGAGTAGTGGAAGAACTGTATAACATACATTATGGGCCTGACTGCTTATCTTGCGAATTTTCAGTGCCTCATCGCCTGGCTGCCTGTTTTGCGAGTTTCTAGTGCCTCAGTCGCCTGAGTCCACTGATCAGTAGATGGGTGATCTGTGGGCAAATGGATTATTTGAGGTTTGCTGCGCATCGCGTCTTCCCGAAATCGATCCATAAATTTTTTTTACTGGAACGCGCAAACGGTAGTTCTCCTCCAGTTCTAGAAGCGCTGTTCTGAGGATGGATAGCATTCCCCTGGTGAGTTGATAACATAGGTTTGGAACTACCTGCTCGAGATCATCCCCTGAACCCTCCGGAAGAAAAACTCTTCCGGTCAGGCGTTCTCCCAAAGACGCAAAGTTTCAAGATCCCCGACAGTATTCGGAGAAGGCATTTGCATCGGCGGCATCGAGCTATCCGGCTGCGAAAGTCCCCTATGAAAACGCCTATTCGGCTTAGGGGCCTGCATCATCTCAATTTGTAAGCTCGAAGTTATCTTACGATTGTAGTCTCTCGAGAGCAAAGTCATTGCAATTTCTGCATGAGCGTACGTGTGGGTGTATTCCTATGGATTATCTCGTCGAGAGCTCCGATGAACGAGTTTATTATCAGCCAACGATTCGTGCGATAATGGATTCAACTCCGTCAGCAACGAGATGCTGACGTGCGATGAGTTTGTAGTCTCACCAAGGTCACGCTCCGAGCCCTCGATGACTCCTGGCAGATTAGTTCTCGATGCCGGATCGTAGAGTATGTGAAAAATAATGCCGAATATGGGCGAGGCCGCCATCCAACAATATGATGCGGGAATGTGATGTACACAAGAGGCTTATTGATAGTATTCTTGCTTCTCACTCACAGGGACGTCCCCGGAGCACATGGCCGCTCCGAGCAGCGGCCCTGAGAATGAGGAAGTCTTTACTTTTGCGAGGGAGCGGATATTCGTGTCTAAGCCGGGAATGGCCCTCGTATCCCTCGCTCATCTCGAAATGTCAAGGTCCTCTGAATTGGGACGATTCCCTAGCCATTACAATGGAGAATATATTTTCTTATCAGTCTTACCACTCATCACTAATTTCGCGTCGATTATCGTCGCCTCAGAGAGAAGATCCCTGTCGATTACGTTCGCCTTGAATCGATCGCTCAAGCGAGTCGACCCCATTCGATGGACAAACGGCCACCGTGGCGCTCGAAGAGCAGCCGAATGAATCATATTGATTGGAACCTCAATTACAGAACTTAATCCGTTCCACAAAGAAAGAGGAGGAGAAAATCGTTAACCGAAATGTTCGCCAAACGAGGCATTTGTTAGACGAGGGTTCATCGTGTTCACACACTCGAGACAATCGGCCATCGGGTAGGATGTTCGCGGCTTTCGGTTGATTCTGACAAACTGGTGTTCGAGACTCGGATACGCTGACGCTCCCTTGGGAATGGTTCATGGAGCATGGAGCTGCTCGCGAAGACGGCTCTCGAGCTTTCATCTCATGTTATTAGTCTAACACATCATAAGCCCATGATTATTATCTCACACATCATTCTCGTTTCGAAACTCTCGGAACTCCGTTTTTGCGGCTAGGCATGCTCAGGACTTCCACGCACCATCGTTGCCGTATGAGACGATACTTGCGAGACAGATCGTTCGCGTAGCGTTCATTATATACGGTCACAAACGCTATGATCCATGATCCAAAAGATCATCGGATTCACCGCTGCGACGCTACTATACTTTCGACTACCGAGCTGATACAATCTATCAAGTCTCGTTCAGGCCTGTCTAGATTTGACAAAATGTAGATGAGCTCGATAAGCTCGACAATTACAGCGGTACTCGAGCCACTGTTTATTGCGAGATCGATCAGAGAGACCACCCCAAGGTCAGAAGTCGATGCGCTAGCTAACACTAGGAGCCTCCCGACTAGACTACCTGAGGAGCTTAGTTCAAGAAATCAGCTCGACAGTCGAGCCCGATGCTAACAGATCCTGACAGCCTGCTTATACAATGGAATCAGATCACGAGCGATTCGGAGGGGATTTCGACTCGACTAGAGACTAGAGCTTCCTTGCGTTGGAGAGCACGCCGAAAACGAACGGAATGATCGAGATCCAAGCCGGATCAGAGCCGGATAATTTTTCAGACCAACTGTAACTGTTCAAAGAGTCGTGAAAGCCTTCAAACGCTGTGGTTCAGGGAGGAAACGAATCTTGCTACATAGCCTCTGCCTTGCGAATTGAGATACATTTGGAAGGTGCGACAACAACTTCCGGATACGGCCCTAATCTGAGGATCGATTCCGGTCGGGTCACTAGCGAATCGCCGCGTCCGCTATGCTGTGGGTCTTACTTTGGACGAGGGAATCGCACGCTCCTCGTCGGGAGATAATCCCGAACTTCATTGTCCTTTGGATCGATTCTGGTCGCAGCCACGCACATACTCTCCAAAGTATGACATTTCGAGCCCAGAAGGCAGAGTCTCTGCGGGAAGTGAACTTCATCTATTGGAAAATATTCGCAAACTCATTATTATCGACTTACAGCGTCGGCTGTCTGGCTGGAGAGCAAAGCTCATAGAGACCGCAATTATGTTCTTCCTGTCAGGAAGAGGATTATCAGCTTTACGTCAGCCGGGCTAGGAGTCTTCCGTGGCTGAAGAGAAACTATTTCCAGATCTGAGCCCACTGAGGCGAGCGAACGAGATCCTAGCCCATCGGCGACCTTCCTCTAAACGGAGGGGAAGCGTCCTCCGGATTGTCAGCAGGTCCCGTATCGTGACGGAGGTTCGCGGCGATCAGACAAACGTCAGAAGCATCATTCATCGCGGCCTATAATGCTCCGGAGTTGAAGCTCGCTCCCTGATCGCTTCCGGGCGGTATTCGTCCGACAGAAATTCAGCTCTATCCTTGAAGTTCCGCGGATGCAGAAATATGCCGATGTATGGCAACAGACTATGAGCGAGCCTACCGCGGTCAGCGCTAATCAAGAGAAGATAAGACACTGAAAAGTCCGACTGGAATTCGATAATACTCGTCCCCCCTTCAAGCTTGCTCAGATGTTCCGGACGAAGGAACCGTCTAGATCTAAAGCGCACCCTATAGGGCTGCAGATTATGGAGTACGAATTTTCCATTGATCTCCCGGCGGATTGACGTGAGATGAACGGCTTTCTGGAGCTTTCGAGAACGCATCCTCCACCGCGCCAAGGGATTCTCGCTACCGGTGCGCCCGCCCAGGGCCGCTCTGGACCCCATCCATTCTCCACTCTGTCCCCGATAGCTAATTCCGCCAGTCAGAGCTCAGCGTTCATCCATACTCCCTGCAAACGATCGAATGAAGAGTTGAATGTGATTCTTCGTGAGCGAAGGGAGTTTCCATCTCATGGAGCACTCGGAGATTCCATGACACGCAGCGCTCGATTGTGAGAGAGCGAAAATTCATGGTTTTGGAGGTCCCGGTCGGCGGTCAGCGGATATGAGTCCTCTGATTCTCGTTGAACATGCGAATTGTGATTGTGAGCTTGTCTTCGTGGATCATGTTGAGGAGACCAGAATCGAGTCATCGCGGCCGGATCTCCTCTCATTTTTCTGGCTGAAATATAATATTCCCGAAATATACGAGGTTCGCGCGTGGCCCTGTATCCATTAGGAGCCGCGGCCGGACAGATTCACAGCCAGCCATGCGGGAAAATGCTCCGAAAGGAGGAGTTCCCGACGCCTTCTATGGTCTCGATAATCCCGGGGATTGCCTTTCCCGAGATTAGAAGTTCGAATGAAATGCGGCGGATTATGCTCATGAGAAGTCATTCGCCAAGCGTGGGCAATGCGTCGAAATGCTCAACAGCAAGAGATTCCTCAACGTTCCTGATACAAAGTATCGAGGTCGCTCTCTCGAGCGATCAATCAATCGGGGAGCCCGCGCACATGGGCGATGCTCGCGCTAGGGCCGGCAACAGCTGCTTATTTCAAAATCGGAGGAGCGCCTCCGATTCCGCAGCGCGAAGTCCGGCGTTTCGGTTTCCCGTCCGAGGTCTCGCGATCGGGAGCTGCTGCGACTGTTGTTGTAGAGAGTACCGAGGATCAGTATATTCGACTGCTCCACTCCATTTACTCGAGAGAACGGCGGGGAGGCTCAAGGGTTGAGGCTGATACGCTGCATTGCGACTCCAGTTCCATTAGTCATCCTTTCCGACGACCCGTCTTCATGGAGTCGGTAACAAAAATATGTTTGTTCTGTAAGCTTTCTAGAATTTTTCCCGACCAGATGCTTGTACCGACTCTTGGCTCTTCTCCTGTATGGCGGATCCAGAAGTGACAGTTTCGTTTGGGCTGCCCATTAGCGTCCTCTCCAACTCGTTGAAGGTCACTGAGAAGCGCTTTAACGAAGTCTGCCACTATCTCTGAACGCCTAAAAGATGCGTCCTCAGCAGGCTTAGCACGCGTTTTGCGTCTTTCAGCCGGAAGCTTAATTAAGCGGAGCACTATTCTGTGAGGTCGTTTCATTTTGAAGCGTTTTTTTAGCGATTCTGGTCTGCTTTCGTCACTTAAGCATCTGGAACACGTCAAACGCATCGTGAGGGTACAGTTCCGCCTGTATGCACTTTTTTAGGCAGTGCGAAGACTCTGAGTGAGGGTGACCCTGTTTACCGCTCAAACAAAAGCCGGAGGAGAATTCCTACTACGAACGGTCGGAGCAGATTCGTCACGTTCCCCTGAATGGTTCAGGGCGACTCTTCCTCGGCCTCGAGACTCAGTTGTTCGGATCAGCTGGTATCGCGAGCTAGAAGCAGACTGATATGAGGCACCTTCCATTCGAATCTGAGGTATCGATCTGAATGAGTCTGGAATGGGATCACCTATGACCATAACCAACGGCTTAGGCCCTGGCGCCGGACCCGAAATCCGGTATCCGAGTAATGGGCAGGAACATCAGAAGAAGCGCTACATCCTGGATTCCATATGTCGATGATAAGGAGAAAATCTACGAGCAACCTCGCTAATCCGGCGGCTGTGATTGGTTTTTCCGATGTCGGAGTGAATCTCCTAGACCGAAGCTCACAGAAGCTCTCCTTATTCACCTTGCGCGTGAGAATGTAATAGGCTCTGGGCGTCCGTTGAAATTTCGCACCGGTCGCTTTGAGGCCCTACAGATTTGACCCCAATAGCGGAGAGGTCCTGGCGAAAGCTTATCACGTAATGAGCGGAAGGAAAACAGCGGTACCCAGTGCACCGCTCAGCGCTCCACGGTGTATGATATTTTCCCCGACGGGTCGACCTTATTCAGGCGCGAAACTCGCTCTCCGGTATAAGTCGAAAACTGCCGCTCAAGCCGTATCATCTCCGTGCTACAACGTTCATGTGTTCTTCGGCTTATGGGGAGGTCCGATTTCCGTATTTTCCCTCTGACCGCCTCGACGACATCGAAGTCAGCCGTCTTCGACGTACGACATTTTCAGGCGTAATACGGAGGGGTCCAAAGAACAATGTAAGCCGCTGTAGCAGGAAGTCCCTTTCAACCAGCTCGCTCTAGCCGAATGAGTTTAGTGTTAGTCTCTGTTCATCTTAAAATATGTATCCAACTTCGCACTTTGTGAACGCGAGGCCTATGAGACGTTATCTGGAGATAAGCAGCTTTCGCGGAAGCCTTGATGCCTCGAGGAGATTGACAACGAGCCGTCCGAAGTGAGTAGGCCCGCAATTTCGATAGAGAATGTCATCCTCGGGAGCTGTGGACTTTTCAGCGGGAGCGTCTCTTTCATTTCCCGTTTTTGTAGACTTCCTCCTCCGGCCGAAATGGGGCCGATCGCATCGTTCCGAAAAACAACAAAGACTGAATTAGGATTTGATGCTGTATAATTCTTATCCCTGCAGCACAGGCCGCCAGTGCTTTCTCGAGGAAAGGAATCTCGTACGGAAAAATCACAAATTTTCCAAGCTCTCACTGGGAAAATCAGCACCAAATCGAATATACACAAACGTCGCCTTTTATTTTCTTTCCAGGCACACCACAGGACCGGGCTCAGTCGGAAGCTCCGAGTCCATCCACGTTTTTGTGCAACAAAAATATTCACAGCAGAAATAGAATGGCGAGCGAATCGGATTCTCGTCTGGAGCTGTTTTTTCCATCTTGCAAAAACAGTTCACAATCATTAAATATTTCGCTTAAATATATCGCTCTTCTCGCTTATCTACACCATAAATATACAGAGTTTTCCCTCACAGCGATCGTCGTAGGAGGCCGATGGGATCCGAGAAACTCGGTCACATTCCGGCGCTGGCAACGTCGGGTTGATTTTATCTGACGATGGTGAGCTCCAAGTGCAAGCGAATACCTCGCGTCAAAAGTGAAACCAACAATCAATATATATGCAGATCAGAGGGCAACGCGAACGTGTAGTCGTTCGGAAAGATGAGAAAACGGTGACGTCGTTCATAGGGCACGAATTGGTCCGGTCAGCAAAGATGTCTCAGAGTCGAGCCTCGATTTCGCCGTCATCACCCGTTATCCTGATTTCCATTGGGATTTCCCGCGGACTCAATAGACCCAGTTCAGCGTGACTTTTCTCTGGAATCGTTCGAATCGCAAATTTGAACTCAATGGCTCCGAGATGAAAAACGTGATGAAGTCTAAAGCGAGAGAAATTCGAAACTCCAACCTGGCAGACATCTGGGATCTCGGTTGTGTTTCAGCTGGGTCGTCTCGCGGCCGCCCCGTCGCATTGAAAGAATCTTGAACTTAACGTTCTCTGGAAGCAGTCTGTACACCTCTGACTGGACTTCGCCGTTGGAGAAACAGTACAGAAGCGCCACGACAGAACCCTGAAATAAGTAGGCAACCTCCGTCAAGTATAATAGATGAATGTCCGAAACACGCCTGCTGTCGACACCTTCATCGTCGCTTCATTTGACTGCGACCGATAAATACCCATGCTGTGGTATTCCCGCTTGGCGGGAAGGAAATCGGCAGCAATTCGCTGCGCTTAGAGAATCAAGAGCGCCCCGAATCCTCTCTCCCCCGAGTCTGATCAGAGTTGCGAAAGAGTCAAAAGCCATACAGAGGGTCGAGAACAATAAAAACGCGATCGATCGAAGCGAGATGAAGCTTGTCGCTGAGGCTCCAGGCGTGGCAACGAATCATAGGTCGGGATCAGAGAGACGCTCTAACGGCGTACACTGAGACCTGTTTACTAGAAGAACACCATTGGGGAATTCGAATTCCGGAATTCTGATAATTCAGGTGGACTCATCGGGCAGGTCCCCGTTCATGGAACCCTATTATTTGGAGTCCGGAAAGGGTGGTCTGATTATGGCGGTGGTCTCCCCCTCCAATTTCACTGTGCATATATTTCTATGCTGGGATTCTCAGTTCGTCCTTTTCCTCGAAAGCTCCTTCCCGATATGTATCTCCAAAAATAAGGATCAAGAGACCCTGATTCGGATTCCCAGGCGATCTCTGCGAGGACTTCATCCGAGCCAGAATCTTCGAGGCGAGCGCGGAGGCGAATGAGACGATCATTTCTGTTCATGGACGGGAGTATTTCACAAGAGAATGATGAACGAGATTTCGAAGCGCCGCTTGAGAGGATCTTGTCCTCAAATGTTTCGAGAGTCTTAGAGAGTGGCGTGAGTTCGACCCTCCTCTGATGACTCCCGGGCAAAAATGAGTGCGAATGTGACCCGGCGATGGGATATCGAATGAACTTCATCGATTCGGTCAAATTTCTCTGTTGGATTGTTAATCTGATGAGAGTCAGCCCGCACAGACGCGACTCGGGCTCCAATAGCGGTGGAAGTATTGAGCACACAGCCGAAACTGCGAGAACTCGAGCCACTCCTGACTCTAGCGGAAGGCATATAGAATCCATGCAGAAACTGGGGCATCGCCGAGACGAGCATATTTCAGGAAATTCCCACACCCTACCTGAAACGACGTGAATAACTGATCGACATATAGCCAACAGAGCTCGTAAACAGGTGTCACGGCTGCGATCGACATCACCATCAAGATAGTGTGGTGGGCACCGAACAAGGGCACCAGGACAAGGGTAGATTTGAACCATTTCCTGCGGGGAGAGAAGCGAGCTCGGATGAAACACGGAGCAGCCGATGGACTGGAAGTTAAAATTTTTCTCGTTCCCCCGGAGTCGATCCCGATTAGGAAATTCACGCATCGGCATTTGTCGTGGACGCTCAATAACCATGGGTGAACGCTGAATCGCCGAAAAATTCGTCGAATTGTAAACTAAGAGAACATAGTCTGACATTGCACTCACTTATACTTCAGACGGCGGGCTTCGGGTTCATGCGATTTCGACATTTTGATGAACACCACCCGTGTAATGTTGATGAAGAAGAAAAAATTGAGCTGCAATTGTTCGAGAGGAGGCAAGGTGAGTCCATGAGCTTTCTTCTTGAGACGTCTCCGCCCATCAGAGGAACGACGGGACCGGACCTCGAGTCACGTGCTGCCGCGTGAGGGAGCCGTGTCTCGAGCTCATGGAAGCGAGAGCCGTCCGTGCGCATCAACTACTCGACGCGTCGCTCTAAGTGAGCTCAGACTAGAGCTCATCCGGAGCCTCCCGAAGCGCCGAACGATATTACGCTTCACGACTGACCGATCCAATGGGAGTGGAGGGTCGCGAAAATCACCGCCGGTGAGGACATTCGATGTTGCTCTCCAGTCGACCCGTTTTCGAATTCGATGATGTTCGGGAAAACCGCGTCGAGAGCCGACGGGCGCGTAAAATATTCCCCAGAATAGTCGCTGGCCCATCGACTTATGAGAGTACTTTAGACCGGTCGCCACTCGAGCTACGTGTCGGATCGAATGATCTGCTGAGAAGTGTTTCGAACTACGCTGGTCCTCCCAAGCACTTCACTGCAGATTTTCCGGCTCGTTGCATTCACTGGTAGGTGACGTCGAACCCCTGCCCCGACGGAGCCCTTCGCCCACAAGAGCTGTTTTCGTGAGCTTCGAAGGACTCGGAGATGGGTGTTCGGTACACTTCGGCCGGGGAGCTTCAAGGATCCTGAAACACCGGAGAGCGTCGCGCCGACTTACCACAATGCTTATCGTTATCGGTCCTCTGAGGACCCACTGTATGAGCTTGGAGTCTGAAGCCCAACACCTAAAACATAATGGGGAGATCCCTAAATTCATTTTCTACGGAATGGATATGGCACATACTCGAAAATGTTCGTTGAGGTATCTACGCGATTTTCGGAAATCATATCCCGGATCTGCTACTTGGGAGTCCACGAGTTTGGGTGCGAGCAACCTGCGATAATTTTGCCTCGGACTCGGTGGCGTGGTTCCAAAAAGAGCAAGGTATTGCCTCCCATGGCGACAGCGCTTTTTGCCACGAATAGCTCGTGATAAGATTCGCGGTTTCTCATTGGGCGGGTCCCTTCTTTTCGGAGACTCGTACCGAAGGATCTCTGCGATCGGGAACCCTCACACCACGAATTGGTCAGGGGTTTTCTGATTTCCTCATGCAGCGCCTCCTAATGGCCGCGTTGTTGCGGAGCGGCAGAATCCTTAGAATAAGCCATGCACCCAGACACATGGCGCCCCAGAGCATGAGGGGGACGCTAGGGCAGCGAAACATGGAACCATTATATGTCGATGAACTTCCGAACATGCCGGATTCCCAGTCCCGAAATTCAGGGAATCAGAGAAGTCTGCTCGCAAGGGTCCCCTTTCCGTGGGGATTCCTTACCGCGATGCATGCCCGAGCTCATACTGAGGTTTTCGGAGCCCAATAAGTCGACCATATGATTTGCGAATGGAAGCTCTTCGTATACTCACATGTCGTTGCCTACATAGTATCTGGAGATGGCCCAAAATACGACGCATGGTACAGGAATTCCTGAAATCGACAAACAAGTCCACATTGAGCCGATTCGCACGGAAGCCTCATCTGTCAAACAAGGTCGGAGATAGCTAAGGGCTGCCCACTTACCCCATCCCATGACGACGTATTTGGTGATGTCGGAATTGTTGTCGGCGTAGTACTGCGTGAAAATCAGACTGTGAAGATAGAGACCTTCCATCAAAATCCAGCAGTAGTTCGCCATGAGCGAGTAGTGGAATACACACATCAATATCCAACATTGGAAATTCAGCTGCAAACATCAAGGAAGCGAGTCGTCTTATTATCGCCAGCCCAGGAAGCTTGTTGCTACCCCTCCACTCGATTAAATCTAGTGCTTCCCAGTCTCGGATCTGGGCAACGATACTTTTGGTTCGAGTCGAAAACGGCTAACAAGTTGCTAGGTCTCTACGACTGCAATCCAATTTAGGAAAGCGGACAACAGTGCAAACAGCTGTCTCCTGTACAGAGCTCTCCGCTATTCGAATGTGGTTCCGTTTCGTGCGTTCCTCGAATTCTTCGGAGTGTTTGAATTTCTCTCTCAAAATCTCCTCGGAAACCTTTCTGACGGATATTTCAAGTCTGTCGTTTATTCGCCCCGTGTTCTCTAATTTCCGGTACTCTCCGGAATCCGGAAAATTGGAAATGTCCGCGGAAGCCTGAACTTTGGATTCGTCGACTCGTTTGATGTCGGAAGACTTCAAATTTTGAAAGCGCGGGATTCACCTCGAGTTCGGCTTTGCTCTTCGATGCTGCGTATGAGTTTATCAAGAATTCAATATTGAGAGATGGTTGTCGCTGCGAAGCGATGACCACGCCCAGAAGATATATGCGAAGCGAGTTAAGTTGTCCCTTGTTGTAACAATTGGTATCCGCCGCAAGCAAGTCAGCGGCACAAGCAAACTACGGCGCGGTCAGCGTAGCTGAGGATGCCGCCTTCCCAAATGCGATTCCCGATCGGAGAGTTCTTATCATCAATTATGGACAGCGATTAGTCGGCCGAAGGAGGGGGGAGAACTAGCCAGAGAGGATCTCGCTAAAGCACCGGATCCCATTAGGTCCCACAGTTTCGACCGTGAAATCTGTCCCCGAACCGGGGTTCCTCTTCCGGACCCCCAGGATCTAGATCAGACTCACGATGACCGGATTCCACAATTGAAGGTTCAGGATATAGTTTACTCCACCGCCGCCTCCTCCTCCCGAATGCACTCATGCCCCGGAGCAGGGGTGTGAGCCGCGCAAGCTAGAGGCAGATTTCTGGTCACGCCGCGTGGTGGCTGAGGGAGGAGCCTTCCTGTGGGGGATTCGAGTTAACCCAGAACAAACTTCGTCATGGGGATAAGAAATTATAAAACGCAGCCGCGTTCTAGCGACTAGGAGCGTGATACGAATACATTGTCGACAACAGATGAGGCGCCGTCGTTTTTTTGAAACGCGACTCGAGTCAATGCTTCTCATCCAAAACGCTCAGAATCCGCGGAAATATAGCTCCGACGCACTCCCAGAATGATTTGCGGACGAATCGAGATGGCTAAGAGCAAATTGTTCATTGTTTCCTTGGATTGTATGAATCCCGGATTCCATGTTGCGCTACCGGAGTCGAGACACGAGTCCCCTCGTCGTCCTCGCTTGTATATCTCTGACCCGGGTCCGAGATCTCTTGAGCAGTACGCGGGAAATAGTAGCCTTCAGACATGCCCTCCCGTCGCCTCCGCGGATCCATGAGAATCGGATCCACCAGCGAAGATCGTGGGCGATGATGAGCTCCCGGGATTCATGTCCCGACAACCAAGGGAATAGAGCTGGAAGCAATAGTACCAGATATCTGGCCACACAGTCGATCTTGTTCTCCTAATTATACCAAATGGCCCAATGCAATATTTATTCCCGTCTGACATCTCCGAAAGCCCCAGACGTCACCGATGCTGCCATTTACCCATATCGAAGCTCGATCAGAGTCCAACTCGAATTCGCTGCATCACAGTTGACGCGTCTTGACTGATCTATTTTGAGAACACAACATATTTTGGTGGACTATCTCGTTGACGGGACCGACTGAATCGGTGAGAAGCCAGATTCACGTTCGATTGCACAGGGATCGAGCGGCTGTCGCGCACGAGCGTGAAAACCGAGCGGATTTTTCTTTCCGTTTCCTGCATTTCCGCTCCTGCTCTCCCGCATCGTGCTTCTCCAATTCCAAGATCTGGCTAATTTCCCGGCCTGATTAGATGCCGAATATACTCCTCGATCTCAAGAGATTCCCGAAGACTCCTCCTACACCCACACAGGAGAATGGGACCAGGACCGGCGAGAAGGAGAATTCTTCAACACCGGAAACGAGATGATTGTATTCATTTTCAGAAGCTTCATGAAAGCGTGAAATGTCTCTATTGACGTGAAATGTCTTCAAAATGACTTGAGCGGCAGGATCAAAGAACTCCGTCCTGCATGCTGCGACATCTTTTCCGCTCCTGCGGGCCAAGAACTCGCGCGCGGCTCGACAGATTCGCATGCTGAATGCCCAAGGAAGTTGCGAAACGGCACTTACTCTGCGAATTCACGGTCGACTTTAAAGTTCCCGTGGAGATTCGAACGCAGCCTCGAAAAAGTCCGAACATGCTCGTGAATAATGGTTCTCTTCGATTAGTGATGTATTTCTCCAGTCCATTCCCGTCTTGATGGTGGATCACGGTACATTTCGACGGAGAGGTTCATCTATCGCCACACTTCGAATCCAGTCGCTAAGATAATCGACGGAAAGGCCCGAAATTCCGTCTCCCCGATCCATTGGTCCGCCATTCCTCTCGGGAGGGCGCACTACCGTCTCTCCTTCGCGGGGCATTTCATCGCTTGTTTAGATGATCGAATAGTGCAGCGAACCACGACGCTGCGGCTGCAACGTACGCTCATAACGCGCCGAAGCTTCTGACGCTGTGCTCTCAGTGCTGGCTGTACCCACCAGTGTCGAGGAGCAAATCGCGCTTCCCTTGGAAGGGGAATACCTCGAATTCCCGCAGAATTCCGGGCCCCAGTCTAAGGCGATATTGGGGAAGCTATCGTTTTGTTCAGACTATATGAGCCTCCTGAGAGATGCTCATTTCTTGAGGGATTCTCCAGTGTCATCTTACACAAGGCGGTCGTGGGCAACCCAATAGCACCCTCGATCCACCAAATGCTCCCAGAACAAGATTCTATACCAGAACTCGGCTACCCCATCGAGCACTGTCCGGACCCACTCCGTTTCTAGGGGTATGGTTCGATTATTCAAGTTGGGGTTGGACTCGGAGTCCGGGAACATGCTCCTGAATCGCATGGTTCAGGTGCTCCCATAGCTCGTCCATTCGAATTATGAGTCCTGATGACCACGAAATCCATGCCCGACTGAGCGAGGCTCGATTCCTTGAGATTGCGAGACTTCTCATCTACAATTACGATGCGCCCAGTGCTGCTCTGCTAGCACAATTATGTAACCCCAGTGAACACCGGTTTGGCTCCCGGAAAAAGCCACCTGAAAATTTTCCTGAGAAATGCTCTCGGTGTGAGATCTCCCTCTCGTCACCGCGTCTCGATCCCCCTCTAGGAATCATCCTCAAGTTTCTAGCAGGAAAACTCGAACAGCAGAGGGGGGGAAAGGGATATCGAATCTGGATGGTTCTCCTTATTCGTCGGTCATTTTTGAGCCATATAACGGAACTTCGGGAAGCGAGCCAAGCTGTCGCGCTAGCTCCTTCAGGAAAGATTCGCCGCGGCATTGAAGTTGGACTCTGAGGTGCCCCGCCCTTAGAAAGAATACGGCATATCGGCGCGGGAAAGTCTTTCCGCGCTCAGCAGACGGTATTGTCTCTCTGAGGCTGATGCCGAGAATTTCATCCCCGGCTACTGTTTGCCATAGATCCAAACTTTCGTGTACGCTCAGTCAGAGCAAGCAGATGGGGTTCCTTGATCAATTGGTAGGAGCTTCGAGCGACGGCTCAAAAGTTTTCAACTAGAACAAGATTATCTCAACGGGGGAAAAAAATCCCTATCTTCGCGAGAGATGCGACCAGATTCGAATTTATGCAGGTCGACGAGGAGAAAAGCTCGCTCGAGACGTGTCTCGAACGAGATCGCAAGTTTGGCCTATTTGGCAGGCATGGCAGGAACTCTCCTTACACGTCCCGGAGGTATGCAAACTTTTCAGCAAACGGCGAGTGACTGCGAATCGTCTACGAGATAACCGGTGTTTATCGAAGACCTGCATCGAAGTCGGCGCAAACAAGGGCCATACATTCGATATACCGCGGGTCGTTCCGGTCGAAGTAGCGCGCAGATCGGCTGAGATCTAGACAGCTGTCTCGAGCATTAAGTAGCCCAAATACACACGCCCAGACATCGCAACCAGTCCCTCGCTAAGAGAACGGTGTAATTACGAAAGGTCGAACTCCCGGCCGTCCTCCCGGCTGCTGAGTGGGAACAAGGAACACAGTCCTTCGGATTCGCGTTATTGTCGAGGGAGGCACGTCGCATGCCGCATATGCCTAATGAAACTGTGTCTTCACGATCAGCTGTTCGCAAAGATGCTCGTCGTATTCTTTATGACGGTCAGCAGACGTCAGATGACGATATCCGCCCCCGAGGACAATCTGGTGACGCCGGGAAAAAAAACTCGAGATCACTCTCCCGCTCCGACCCGAAACGCTCTCGCGTCCCATGCCGAGACCATGGATCGAGTCACGATTTTTGGGGCGCTCACTCGAAAATCTCGACCATATGAATAAGTTCCGTCGTGGAGTCGCGAATTCACGGGCGGAATTCAAGGGGCGAATACAAGAGAGAAACACTGAGGATATCGAGTCTCTGAGCGACATTCCCCGACGTTCCAATGCACCGTGTGAGTATCATATTTTCGGATTTTTGCGACTCGGTCAAGTACGGGCGAATGCGAGAAGCAGCGGTAGCGACCAACAGGAACATCGTTACCATGAGTGAAACGATTCGGGCAATACTCGGAACACGTGCGAGGCATACAAACAGCTCCGACAAGAACCACAGCGTCATAATCACCGTTCCAGCCACCATGACCACGCCAGAGCAGAAAGTCAGCTGTTGGCAGCTGCTGCCGAGGCACGGAGATTGGCTAAAAGGAAGCCAGTACGTGCTAACCGCAGCTTGCAGTGCGATCTATTCGAATGAAAAATACTTCTTGGAGGGCACTACTGTATCAAGCAGCAAGCAGATCTCTGGCTCTGACGAAGGTCAGGAAAGCGTTCGGGACTTTTTGAGAAAGAGAGAGGAAATTATTTTCTGGAACATTCCAGACATCGATTCGAGCCTCGAAGGACTCCCAACCACCCTTCGTGTGATGAATGACAGAAAACTGTCAAAGCTCCGAAGGTCAAAAATCTTTCGCCCACAACTCTGTTCAGGACAACTCTCTCCGGACCCTAGCCGCTCGAACTCTGTAACCTTGAGAACTGCTATCAACCCCGTGGAGGTCATGGGTCCCGAAGTTCAAGATCACTCACTTCCTGATAGGGCTTGTAGCTGTGTTTATAGATTAAAACGATGGCTCTGACGATGAATGAGGCGAATAGCTGAAGATGGAGTTTGTTGCGGGCGCAGCGGAGCCGTCTGTGAAAGAAGCAGAACAGCTTTCATTGAAGTCGGTCTTCCATGCGCAGACCTTTGGCATATCATTGTTTTGGGGATATTCCGAGTGGTGGGATTCGAGGCCGCTCCTCCCGGACTCTCCGAAAGGCTTCAGAGTGGGAGGAGTTGGTAAGACGCTCTTATCAAGCCATCGAGAACACCCGGGAAACTTTGCACTCGGCCGCTGCGAGTGTTTAACAATTCAGACGGCGCTCCGTGCCCACGGACCCATTCATCACGAGTCGTGCATCAATGACTTCGCAGACGAGAGATCTCAGAAATCAATCAGCGAATCACAGAGATCTTCCGATCCCTGAATAATCGATCGCACGGAGAGAATACGGATCGTCGCCAGAGGAATTCTCATCTGACGCTCATCTGGGAGCTGAGAGGCATCGGCGGAACGGGATGCGGTGCCACAGCACTTACTTGAGAGATCCGAGCAGGAAGAACGCGAGCACGAGGAGTGTCAACGACGAAGTGTATCCGACAATGGACACCTGTTTTATGATCGGTAAATGCACCCGAAGGAGACGATATAGCTCTTCCTCG
Source organism: Galendromus occidentalis (assembly GCF_000255335.2). Classification (NCBI taxonomy): domain Eukaryota; kingdom Metazoa; phylum Arthropoda; class Arachnida; order Mesostigmata; family Phytoseiidae; genus Galendromus; species Galendromus occidentalis. The sequence goes on from NW_003804284.1 coordinate 417,555, forward strand.
TTTTCCGAGAAAGCCATCGGCTCCCAATCGCAGGCCGAGTAATTCGTGTATGTGAGCCATGTGGTGTGTCCTAATGCTACCCACGTGCCGTTCGCACCACAATACCGGTTGGCAAATCCTGAAATGCGGAAACGTTGATCAGACCCTGGAGAAAATGCGCTCCGGCGTTCTTTCCGTCTGCCCTCTTTCTCCCTCCTACTCCCTCCATCAGACGGGGTGTCATCTTCTGCTGCGAGATGTTGGCACACCGGAGCGAGCGGGGACCTCGGGTAAGATCCGTTTCGCTGCGCTTGGTTCGCTCGGAGTTCGAAGGATGCGAAACCTTCTTATCTCAATGTAGATGGCGGGGCTGGATCAGACGGGCTTCAATATGCAAATAGATGGACCCCGTCAGCCATAAAATAGATTGTCGTCACTTCACCCTTCATCTCGCGTGCTACATCCTTCGCTCCGAGGGTGATGTCTGCGATAATAAAGATGCTCCTTCATGAAGAGCCCATAGTCATCGTTTCACTACCGTGCAGCGATTTCTATGGGTTCCGAGAGAGGATGCATAGGAGAGGATCGAATCTATCAAAATAATTGACGGATGAGTGTCCGATGCTTTCGGGCCATAACGAAAACACTTGACACGGATTTACACGAACCAAGGTTGAAATAACCTCAGAAACGAGCAGTTTTCATACCTCCGAGCATTGTGAGCTCTTAAAATCGGCTTCCCTCTCAATATTCATCCGAGTTCCTCTCAAGGATTGGATGCGCGGGGCCTCAATTCCTCTCCCAGGCTGACGAGCCTATGCCCTGAAGTCCTGACTGAATCGACGATTTTTCCTAAGGAAACTTCCAGGGAACGAGACCGCGAGGTGCGGAATCGTTTTCCTCCGACAGGGGAAGAGGATGACAGGGGAAATAACCGAAATTCTTTCGGCTAAATGAAACTTTCCATCGAGGGAGTCGTTTACGACTGTTCCCGAATGATAGAGCGGAAACCGTTCCGATAGCTGAGGTCTATTCTTCTCGATGAAGTCTCGTATTTTAAGCCTGATCGGAGCCATGTTCGCTTTTGTCGCATGGATAGGCAACCTTTGAGGAACACTTCCTTCAGGGAAACTTGGTCGCACATTAATCCCGCGAGAGGTCAGGACCTCAACTCTCGACTTCCACCTGAGAGATACTCCCGAGAGAGTCCTCTCCTTTCCGAAAAGTCGGAAGTGAAAAAGCAAGCAACGGTAACCTGGTGGCTCCTTTTGAAACTCTGGAGCTCGTTCGCCCAGTATCAGCCTGTCGACCGAGATAGGATATCGCGGCTCCAAAAATCCTCCGCTGCAGAGTGAACTCGTCGCTGAATCGCACCCGTCGCCCCCGTGCCTGCCCGAGCACACATTCTGAGCGAACATACGTTCACGCCTGCTCCTTGGACGAGATCGAGTACTCGGCCGGAGTTCAGAGTGATCGGCGTTCAGAATTAGTGGATTTAAAGGTCGAGAATGACTATGATATCCCAGGGGAGCTCGCGAAAAATACATGCCCCCCTCCGCCACAGGATGAGAAACGCGCCGAATCGCTCTGGGCCTGATGATATCGGGCGGGATTTTTCCCGCAGGAACAGGGTCGCTGACGTGTACCAGAAACTTTCCGGACATGTCTTGCCAAGTCTATGAGAGTTCCCCTCTAGAAGCACGAAGCGGGAAGAATTTCACTCGCAAAGCTGCCGATCCTCGACCTCTTGATGATATTGGAGCTAAACCGCCAAGCTCCATAACGTATCCTCGAGACGGCGACACGAAACCCGCTTATCGGCAGGAAGAGCTCAAAATAACTCAACGAGGGCGCTGCGTGTAGCGGCGCGCATACCGCCGAGCACGGTATCGTTCGCGAATAGATTTAATGCATGACTTACTCGTTTCGTTGAAGTCTTTCAGGTTTGGACACCTTTGCATAACTCCTTGATCCGCTTCCGTCGCCGGCCAGCACAGAAAACCGTCCCATATCCGGGGGCAATATAGTTGGTCCCCGCCGAAATCTAACACATCCGACGCGTTCAAGCACTGTGTGATAGACTTTTCGAATTGTGGTTCGAGAATTGCGCTCGAATTCAGGTACGCGTCCTGCTGAAAGGAAACGAGAATATAAATTTTTCAGTCTCAGGATTCTGTTCCGGCGAAGAATTTGTCAAACTCTGGAAAAATGCTTGCGTTCACCGACAGGAACGTTAAAGGTTCCAACAGGTTTAATCCGGGAACGCCGAACATTATAGTAATTTTCTCGACGTCCCGCAGCGAGCTCACAATGAGGCCTGAGAACACAGAGATACCTTCGCGGTCGTTTCGCAGCTCACTCCGCACCCAACTCCGAATTGCGACCGGTGCAGAAGTTTCCGATCTCGGCCGCGAACTCCTTGCTTGTAGTCCGAACACGAACTAGACCGAGCGCGGAGGCCGTGAATGCCTTAGACTGACTGAGCGGAGGCAATTTTCTGGCGGGAGTCGCAGTCGCTGGCGAGAGGACAGAAAACACGTGGCTCCAGTGGCCAGGGTGCACCAATAGCTCGTGAAAGATTCAACGAAACGCGAGGATTAGAGCCAGAGGCGTCCGTTGTAAGCAGCCATCCGAAGAAGAATGCCGGACTGAGGTGAGTCGGCTTCGGGTAACACAAGCCATATGTAGAATATTTACCAAGCGAACCAGCAAGCTCCGGGAATACCAGGACAATGGGAATGTTTTCCTGTCATTCGTCATTCCCTCAAAGGCTTGCTCCCCCTTGTAACAACATAATAACTCCCTGTCTGGCGAGATACTGACAGAGTATCGAGCAGCCAAGAGCACAACGTGAACTTAGTTAGCGGTAGAGTCCTGCTGTTTTCAAAGGTCAATCGCCGCCGAGGGCCCGAGAAGACACTTTCCAGGTACAGGATGTCCCCGGATCGAGACCCGTGGGAGGCAGCCCACATCCGCTTCGACTTATTCGTACGGCAGCGTCCCAGCACAGTCGTGATAGCTACCGAGGGACTGCCGACTTCGCACATAAGCAAGGAACTCATCGAAAACAGCGCCAGTCGGCGAAATTGATGTCTCTTATTATCGAAGAGAGGGAGAATTCCGTCGCATATTTCGCCATTGGGAATTTGAAGCTCGAGCGCATAGACCGTGGTTACCCAAGACCTGCAGATGTGTCCGGCAGCCTGACTGGAGAGCGATCTGGGAGTTTGACTCTTGCCACGTGCTCAGCGTGGCGCACAGCTTTTGTTGTCTGGAGCCAAAATCCGGATGAGAGGAACACATTCGAGAATTGTATTAGGTAAGATGTGCGAAAGTCGATGTCGAGGCATGCTCTAGCTGCGAGTCGCTAGAAACTCTCGGCGCCGGCGGAGAAATCAGGAAAATCGGAATTTATCAGGAAAATATTCAATTCGGGAAGAGGCGATTTGATAGACACTCCGGAATAATCGTCCCATGTTCGTGTGCAGACGGTCGACTCCCACGAGGCGACGAAGTTGACGAGCGTTGCCACCGACGCTGACGTCCGGGTCTAAGATTTCCGAAGTCTAATCTTTTGACCTGTAATGCTTGGCAGCATTCCTCCTAGTGAGGGAATCCGAAAACTCGCTTCGGTTCTGTTGAGAAACACCAATTCTCCACGTCTCAACTCTTCCGTCCCGCGCCGGGTCGGAGCACATGAAATCAATCAAATCCCAGCCGGGAGCGGCTCCTCTGAGCACGTATCCACAGAAACATCGAACCTCGATCGGTCCGCTAGATTTTGAGATTCTTCGAGCTCGGGCGAGGTCGGGGTCGTTGAATGGAGGTATTTTCGAGGACACCTTGTTAGAAACATTCTGCGAGCGTTTGTAGGTCTGCCGTAATTCGATGCTTGTAGAAATTTTAAACTCCACGTGGTCCAGACAGCCCGCGCGGAGAGTACTCTGCGCTTCCCATCGACTCAATTTGTTGCCTCATGGATTCGGAAATCCAAACTACCGGAGGAGTGGGAATGACGCGTTGATGTTCCGAATTTTAAAATTCGGATAAAGGTGTCTCGAGATAATTTGGAAAAGTCGTGTTCAGCCAGGTTCAGAGGAGTTTTCGGTCCGCGCGAAACTTCGTGAGGCCTTGAGTCCATCATTGGCAGGACGGTAAGATTCCTCAGACACCGATACGGCAGGAATAATGACAGATCCGCGATGAAAGCCCCTTCCTGCAGGCTGGCCGTTGGTTCCGCGACCTGACGCCCAACGTACCTCAAATCGGGGGAGAAAAGAAAAAACCGAAAGCTGGCCGTCCGACAAGATTGCCTTCCGCGACGGTGCGGTGTGCCCACGGTCAAAGAGTCCCGCTCCGACGTCATGATCAACGCGAGCTTCTCTACTTGGTTATAAATTGGACATGATGGAGACTTTGGTCGCCGAGATTACTCTATCGGAGGAAATGACGAGCTGGACCAGGATTGATCGTCGCTCAAGTTTGGGATTTTTCTTGAGCGGAACTCAAGCGCAGAGGGGTTCTCTCCGATGAGTGGGGGAAGGATCCGAGCTGAATAGAAACGCTCATTAGGTACGGGCGAATCCGGCTCCGGAAAACACGTGATCCCGCAGATCCAGCTTGCGCGGAACTGATCTCGATTTCCCGATCTCCGTGGAATTCCCGGCTGAGAACTCGACTCGGAAGCGGTCTCTTCATTTGAGAATCTTAGACTCGAAACAACTTCCCGTCAATTCCTTCGAGATGGCTCCGAGCCTTGATGGCGGCTAGTTCATCTGTTCTATTGAGAAAAAATGATGATTCCGACTCTGGGCTCCCGCGATGAGTGCAATGGCTCACGTTCCTCTCGTCGCTCACGAGTTCAATAAACTCCAAGATGTCTCTGAGGATCCCCTCGTTGGGGAGATAGAACGGATGTGATAGGTTTTAAATCTTGCGGGAGGTTTATGGAGCAATGCGACCTTCCTGAGAGGAGTTCCCCGCATGGTCTGCCATGACGATTCTGAGGCTCCGGTATCTCAAACGATTTGGGCTTCATCGCGGGGAATGAGCGCGTGTTTTTTTCCAGGAAAAGGAGAAAGAGAAGGACCGATGACGACGGCTCGCAGGATGTTACTCACTCAGAGATCGCTCCATAGAATAAACGTAACCTCCGTGCTCCCACCGCCGGAAGTTTCGGCGGGGGGAGCGCGTAGGTTGGGGGTTGAGATCTCCGGTTCGAATATCTCAAAGCTAAGACGAGGCGCTGAACTTTCGAATGATTTGAATCGCTCCACGAACGGTAGCGATTTTAGAAATGTCAATGTCACGAAAAGTAAGTGTTCAGGTTTTGTTTGTTTTCTCTCCTTCCTGAAGGTCGTTCGGAACACGAGGAAGCGTTCCGATCCTGAATCGAATTAACATGGGCAACGGAGAGGTCCGTCCACCGGGGAATTATGGCTCCGAGGTGACTCCCAGGGTTTCGTAACGCCGTTGCTCGATTCCAACCGACACGCCTGGCTTCCATGAACGAGTTATACAGGGTAATTTCTGGCTGTCCCGCAATGGTTCCGCTGCATGGAGCTGTCACGAGCAATCTATTCCGGAGGTTCATCACGCTTTTGGCGGACCGCGAGTCTATCCCGCTCGACACTGATACAAGCCCAGTCGAGGATACAGAACCCAGATGCACCGCGTATCACGCGGGATCACGGACCGGGATGTGGAAAACCTTCGGTGTCGTTCCAATCCCTCGCCTCAAGAGCAGAAGCTGCAACGGTATGTATAGCGATTCTCGAGAAACCACAAGGGTCTTGACGACTTCGTGAGGGTTCGCCATTAGCCGGTACCTGAGTAAAACTCATAGAATGCGAATCTGTTGGAAATTGATGACCGTTCGAGTGTCTACCACTCTCACTCGGCGGTCTTGTCGCGATCCGCGGGCCCTGATTGGTCGCTGGACGTGTCTTGGCAGATCATTCCTTCCTCTACCTCAATGCGGTATCTTCCGTCCCATTCTTCTTCTCCTTCTCGCTCGAGGATTTCAGAAGCCTCCAGACGCACTCTTTCTCGATGGAAAACCGCCGAGCGATGATGGGGGCAAATGTCAGTTTCCGAATGATCCTGAATGGAACTCGAGAAAAAGCGAGAGAAAGGCTCGATAGCGCTTTTTGAACGGGACCGGCGGCGATGTTAATTGAGGAGTCGAACCTCGAGAAAAACTCGCTCCACGGATATGCGGTAGTCCGACCCGAAGAATTCATTCCAGTGGCAGATCCCAAGCGCTCCCCTCTACGGCAGTACGAAGCAAGTTCGGAAGCCGAAGGAATCCTTTGATTCTCGTCCAAGAGTTCTTAGCTCATCAGACAAGGAATTGAGCTCTATTTCCGACAGTGTTGCCGACAGATGTCGCCGAACATGACTCGGAGAATGAGTTTCGATCCGACATCAAAGGTTCCAGAAAATTGGCTCCGCTCGAATCTTGGAAGGGTCTAATAGTTCCGAATCAACCCTTTTAGGCGCTTCAATTTGTATCGGGGAGCGCCTCAAAAACCAGAGAAGAATGTTTTGTTCGAGCCATGAGAGCTGCTGGCTCAGAAGGGGATGAACAAAGTCTCGATGCCTTCATTTATGCCGGCTCTGGTTTCGAGACGAATCCTCCTGATTAGAATAAGCTTCCGTGAACGAGCTCCTTTTCATTCGGGAACTCTCCCCGCAGCGAATAATAGCAACCAGCTTGGGAGCCGGGACAGCCTGGTCGCAATCAGGCTAATCATGTCATGAGCTTCTGACGATGTCGAGGAGATCCCGAGTCGTTTCCCTCCTAGTCGATGCTGGCTCTTCGAATCCAGGACTTGGACGACTCAACATCGGAGTCATTAATGGACTCGAATTGTTCGGCAGAACTCACAACGGCCGGAACCGAGTCTGTATCGTGAGTACATATCTTATCTCCACTACTCCAGAACTCATCGATCGTGGCTGCGGGCTTCCCCAACTTAGGCGAACCGCTCGGATACGGAGCGATCCTTGCGAGCAAGTAATAATCGCAGAAGTCCACCGTGGGCAAGTGCGAGGGAGTCTCAACGACCCACATGGCGCTCCTTCCATGAATAATGAACAACAAGTTTTCATTTGCAGCTTTTCGAAATCATTCACGAGGAACCGCTGAAGCTCCTTATTAAAACCTTCCACGTCGTTTAATGGGTCGGTGGACTTGGACGATGGGAACTTGATTATGAGGTCGCATTCATCTCCCAAGCACTAGGTGGTGGTGGTGGTCGTCGTTGTCGTCGCCGTCCCCCGACTAAGAGTGACATCAGTGCATTACTGCGGAGCACATCGCATTAAGAAATCGCTCCGAGGAGCCGAGGGGACGCCAACAATGAGCGACGACATGTTCCTACCACGAGCAGCGTGAATACCTCGGCGTTCACTCCCTCTTCGCACTGCCCTCTTGCCTGCAATGCTTTTTCTCTTTACCAAAGACTCCCGTTCGTTCCATTCTTAGCGTCTTGCCCCTTCTCCTCACTCAGCCGTCCCCTGTAGTCGTGGTAATTGTGTTCCTTCTAATGCGATGCTCGGCGAGTCCACGCGATGACACAAGCCCCGAGCGGCGGGAAATCCCTCGCAGTTTGTCAACAAGCCCAGAAAATCTCCTGAGCCTAACATTAGGCATGGTACGTGAAGTTGCTTTGCTCGAGTCGAAATGCAAACTCTGGCGCAAACGACATAGTTTCATGCGGAATCTCCGTTGCAACGTCAACTTATTCTGCTTACGTGATCAGGGGGAGAATTTAGAAATGACTAGCTCTTCGCTCGGCTCGCCCGCTCTGATCCTGGTGAATACCCGCGGAAAAGAGCTGACCACGCTCATTTCCTCATCGCCGCCCTCCGAGTCTAATTAAGCAAAAACCCATGTCTCCGGGTATTAATGAGATGAGAGCTCGAATGAAAACTGAAGGGTGACGCTGCCAGTTCCTTGTGCCGGGAGCCGATCCGGTATTGGATTCGAGACGCCACGTCGCGTGAAAATTCGCCGTCTCAGCGATGAAGACGTCGCTCGATGTAAGATCTTGCGCGATGTAGGATCTTGTTCGTTGTCCCTGCTTTCCCTTCTGCGCGAGCTCCATCGAACACGTCAAATATGCGGTCGTCTTATCTCGCAGTGGAATATATAATGTTTGCTCAGGCAACATGCAGCGTCATTTATGCCGGATGTGCCACGAGCACGCTGGAGCTCGCTCCCTATCCCGGGCTCCTAGATTCGCCCTCAAACAATTCTGCGGGCTACATTTATCGATTCGGAGCGTCTTTGGCAACTGACCACCCATGGAGCCGATTCCTGTGAATTTTCCAACCGTGTGGCTCCGAAAATAGATTCCACCTGTATCATCTGAGATATGGGCGCAAATGCCCTCCGTCTGTGATCTGTCCGGGGAAGCCGCGAGCGGTAAGATATCCGGGAGATGATTATCCCTCACAATAGGTAACGAGAGGCTTGTGTCTCGGCTTTTCTTCTGGGGATAATCTTTCGAGTCGGAGCTGTCCTCACAAAAAGCGATACAACCGGGAAAATGAGATATATCTTCGCTCGGTTCCGTCGTCCATCCGACCGGGCATAGTTTTTTTCTTCAGCAATTTATGCGCGAAAGGTGCGAACTGAATTATCCGGGTACGATTCCCGACAACAAGACGAGATTTGTCAGATCGCGAAAAAATCACATCCCGCATGGAGTCAGTCGCGATTTTTCCGAAGTTCCGCTGATTACGCAAACCCGCTTGTTCGAACATATTTTCCCGCTCTCCGACACAAATGCACGGACAAGATTGTCGTGAGCAATCGATGTAGGTACTTGAAAACGGGAGGGCGGACGATGCGTGTTTTCAGAGCCCGCATTGGACCCGACTGCTACACTAATCGATTGCGCATACGTCATCTTCGGGCGGGGAGATGATTCTTAAGTGCCCGACCGGAGCGTGAGGGAACGATAGACGACTCGGATCCGGTAAGGTGGGTAGCTTGCAATTCGAAGCGTAAATCCTGAGAAAAGTCACCCAATTGAAAAACACTGATCATCACCGGTCGAGAGTACGGAAACCTCGAAAGCAAACACGAGCCTGGCGCGGTGTGGATCATCATAAAAGTTCTGTTGCCGCGTCTTGAATTTCGAGACCAGCATCCCACGCAAAATCACCCCAAGAAAAACTCCAGGGGCTCAAACTCCAATCAGGAGCCCCTGGAGACGCTCATCTTTTGTCACAGAACTCGCAGCAACAGTAGGAGGGAACGTGGACGGAAGCGGCGAACGCGACAAAGCCGAGATGGTTTTTGAAACGTTCATGCAAATGAAATATGAAGGCTCTGTCAGCACAGTCACCCGAAGAGTGGAGCTTCCGCGGAGACGGAGTTGGCCGGAAAGGCCGAGCAAAAAGAAAATGATGCTTCGGCGACTCCGGGCCGCGACCTCCGCTGTTGCTGTCTTGCTGCGTGGCGAATCGCAAACAATGGGTTTAGTCGTGGCGTGTAGGACTGCTGGACGCGCATTCCGTCCCGAGTGGAAATCCCGCCAGATTCGAGTGGCACGCTACAATCCTGAACGAGTGCGAACCGCCTGCAACTACTTCACGGGTCGACCGATCCAGAATCCAATCGAAAAGTGTCGGAGAGCATGACTCCTCCCGCCATTTGAAATCTCGGAGCCATCCTGGAGGTTTCACGAGTAAACTTCAAGCACTTTTCAGGACCACGCACGCTAAACGGGAATCACCGTCGGGGTCCGAGGGGAGCGAGACGCATCTCCGGCTTGAGCGGGAATATCGTCCAACAAGATGCGAATCCTCCCATCCGGGATTCTTGAGAAATTCTCCCCCCTATGCTTAAATCGATCATGAAGCCGGTACGTTCCCACATGGTCGTCGCCCAGCATGCCGGGCGAAAGCGGATTTGTACCGGACGACGGAGTTGCGACCGCCTCGTCCTGAGACCGATGTACGGATAAGTAAAATTGAATCGCGACAGTGTTTATTCAGCGCGCCGGTCGAGATCCGAGGATAACCTGTTGGAGTCCGACCACGCGGCTCGTGCAGCCATTGTTCTCCTCCGAGGAGTCAGGCGGGCTACACATCCCTAATCTACTCACTCCATTGGCCATAATGCTCCGATGCGAGGGATGGCCGTGCTGATCGGTTTCTTAGCACCACTGCGTCATTCGGTTTGATGTCAACGTCACATGAATTCAACACAAACCGGTCATCGGGGGACTCTATCGGAACTCACTGAAGACCTCGAGGGGTCTGGCTGTCTCTTTGAGTTCCTTTCCAAAGCGGAAAGGGTACGTTCCGAGACTCTCTCAATGATGTCCTTTCTCCGGCAAGCACGGTGACCGTACATAAGCGCCGAAATGTTGCAACAACAGATCATTGTTCCTCGTTCGTTTCAGAATTGAACAAATTAGCCAGACGCTCAGCGATAATAGTCGATCAGACAATAATAAATATCGTCGCACGAAGGAGTTCTTGACAAAGGTGCCTCTCGAGCCGGTCTCGCAGCACTGATCGAGTGAGTGTCTACATGAAACATAATCGATGAGCAATTTTTAATTCATGCGTCTATGGTCTTTCAACTCGATTAGATGTGATACGGCGGATCTCGGTGGGATTAGCCCAGAGCGAGGGCAGTGGAGAGCAGGGACCATCTGCGATCCGCATCCAGACGGATTGAGGATATGTGCGGACTTGATGCGGGGAAAACTTGCCCGATATCCGCGGAAATCGATGTTTCGGGGTTCGCTGCTCATTTCCCCACAATATACAACAGATCGTCTCCATTTGACTCAGCTCTTTGAGTTCCTCATCCTTGCGGGTGCTTTTCGGAGCGAGACTTGGGAAGTTTCGTAAATGGAGCCTTTATTTCTGGTCGGGCCATCGAATCTACCCCGAAGTCTCCTCTTGCTGCACCGATCTGGAGATCTCCACAAATCCCGGCTTTTGCGACCTCGGATTTGCATCCAGATCTGGACACCTCCTTCCGCGAGGAACTACCCCTAAAAGCTAAGGATTCTGGAGAAATCCCCGAAAACTGAGGCTTGAGAGGATATTATCCGCGTCATTTCCAGGAGCCTTAACCTCCGTTTCCCTATTTCCATCAATTTTCATGATACTCGTCAAGAAAAAAATAAGGTATTGGATATTCATTCATTGTCTTAGTGAACGGTGCATGCTTGTTCACGGCTGACTGAATCAGGATCGAGATGTCCGTCCAAATCGGATGTCTGATCTCTGCTGACCGAGAGCCTTCCGCGCGCCACCGGCTGGGCATCCGTCCCGTTCCGGGAAGCGCTGACGTCCATGAATGGATCTGATGATTTCCTGGCGGAGCACGGCCTGTACTGCAGGCGCTCGCTGACCGAAACCGAGATGACCCTGAGAAATGCACGGATTTCTAATATAGTCAACAGGCAGACAGGAAGAGAAGCGAGGCTCTCTTCCTCGCTGGGAAGCGCGCTCTCCATGACCTTCCGCCCGATTCAATCGCGCAGGTGAAGTTCTTGATCGATAATCCCCGATTGTGAAAGTCGCTCTAACCTGTTCCGCTCGAACGAGCCTGGAATCTCTGCGAGCGGGATATCATGTTCCACTCCGCCTCCCCCTTGTCCGGCAGACGTTTCCGATGGCTAGCCAACTATCCTCTTACACGGAATCTCCGAACAAGAGAGGAAGGGGCACAAGGAACGAGAGGAACATGAGGTTCTCCCACAGACGTCCCACTGGATCCTCTTTTACGGGCTGAATCCTGTGCCGCAAAGCTCCAAAGCTTTGCTGGTAGCAGAGTGATAGCTGGCGACAGTGGACCGGTCCTGTCGGCGTGGGATTCAGAATGAGCAGGTCGGCCCGTATTCCCCGTGTTTAGGGGTGACCACTGTAAGTTCGACTCTCGCCTTGGGTCCGAAAGTATCCAAACTTGGCGAGATCGCGGATGAGTCCAGCAGCGGTGGAACGCAGCGTGAATGATTTTATGAGCACCCAACGAGGGGCAAAGATTCAGTCCAAGACAACTTGTCACTTGGCAGTGGCGGGCAATCTTCGCGCCACCAGAGCCGGCTCGGCGATCCGTTCCGAACTTTTCGAGGCAGACCTGCGGAATTCCATCTCCTGCCGATTATTCTTCCGTCGGTGCCAAGCCCAGGAATGTCGTCCGCCTACTCAATTTTTCCTCTGCTAGTCCCTAATTATTGGTGCGCTCCGCACGCAAGGATTCCCTGTAGACTCGACCTACGCAGAACACCTCCTGTATTGTGGAGCACCCTCGGGATTTTCCTTCCGATTAAGCGGATGATTCGGTCATGCGGAGTCAGGAACGAGGAGCTCCAATGCATGCGGGAAATTGATTTCAGGCCTCGGGACCGGATGAGCGGTCCATCCGATCGAGTGGAGCACCGGTGCGGTGGAGCGATTTCCACCGTATCTTGAAACACACCTGTCCTGGTTCGGCCGTAGAAGTCCGATTCCGTGCCTGTTCCGTATCGTGGCCGGGGAGGAACTGTGCCAAAATCCATTGAATATATTCAGGTCGGAAGGGTCTTATCGATCGAATTGTGAGTCTAGCGAAGAGATCCTTATCGAATCTGAAAGACCCATATCGATCCTCGCAACATCCTAAGTTCTGTAATGAAACTTGATTCTCTGGTATTCTGTGTAAGGAGCCCATTCGTAATCGAAGACGTGGACTCGTGTCTATGAGACCGAGTGGGGAAAAAAAGCTGCCTTTTTGAATGGCCGCATCCGGATTCAAGGAGAGAAAAAGTGAATCGAGAAGTTCCCTTCCCTCCTTATTAATAATCGTTGTTATCTGCCGACCATTCGCTCACGTACCTCCTCTCAAAGGCTTCAACCGTCGAGCCTACGGCCTCGTTCTTCCATACGCTCGCATGTCGTCCGCATCTACGGCTAGTAAGAAATTACTGTTATACATCCGCGGATCGGGCGTTGCCTCCTCCTCGGAAACTTCTCTCGCCTGCACTGAGACGTTTGTGAATACTCATCAGGGACTCCTCGCCCTCGCAGCCTCCCCCGTGGTATGTGAAACTGGCACTGACCCATCCCAGATCTCTTATTGGTACTCCGAGAGGCGAACTGAGACCGCGTTCCAAGTACTCAATGCGGGAACGTCACGCTGTGGATCACTTTGATATTCTCCAGCGTATTTGTTCGGGACGACTCGGTATCCCGACCTTGTCCCAGTTTCAGTAAGACCCACCCTTGTACCCTCGGCGGGAAATGAAGCATGCGTGGAACGCTCTTTAATTTCTCCTGTGTATTCCATCCACATAGGCCATTTTGAAATCCATTCCTGGCTGCACCACTCCCCTCTCGTTCGGTCTCGAATATTAAAACGAGGGAAAATGCTGAATCTCGGCGAGCCTTCCGACACGAGGTCCAATACTGCTGAAAGCTCAGAGGATGCTGGTTAGTTGGTTTCTTTTTTTTACGAGACACGAGAGCTTTTCGGGCGTCTAAGCCAATTCTCTGCAGCCTTGAGCACTCGCACAGCATTCGGGGCTCATGACGTGGACACCGCGGAGACCATAGCCGCGAGTTGCGAGTCATACAAAGCAACCTTATGGAGTTTTCTCCTCAGATTGCCCTTAGTCAAGCGCTATTCTCTTTTATGCTATGAAACAAAGAATGATTTGAGGTCAGCTGCGAGAGACGAATCAAAGCTCAGCTCGACGGTTCGCGGTCAGTGGAGAGCCTCCGTGCGGCTCTCGCACGCGGGTCGATCTGAAACTCTCTCATCCGCGACCAGCCAAGGAACTCGACACAATCATCAATCCTCGCTGGGAATCACGTTCTCGAACGTGTCGAGCCTCAGCGGACGGGTCGAACGATTCCAAAAGAGGCTTGTAGTAGGCTCGAGTTCTGCATGCCCCGTCCACGGAGTAGCGCTGAGCTGTGAGCCCAGAGTACCGTGAGAGTTTGAGAATCAGCTGGCTTTCCAAGGTTGGAGCCGAAACTTTCTCCCGGCAGATCTGGAGGCGGCGGCGATCCCCAACCGGGCGCTCTTGTTTGGCGCCTTTTCCGAGTTTCTCATCGCGATAGCGACCGGGGATTCAAGGGGAAATCCGACGTTCTGGTGGAGCCTATTCAAGAAGGTTCCGGAGGGGACGCGGACGCACGGCGGAATCTTCGTTGGCCGCGCTCGAAGATCAAAAAACCTCATTCCGAGCTCCGTTAAGAAGTGCGCGGGGAAGAAGCTCGCCATTGCTCTCCTTCGACCATAAAGAATCCTGCCTGAGCAATACAGATCGTGGTCGAGTATCCTACTGCGAAATCGTGGCCCGAGAATTCCGGAGCTCATCGAGTCGCAGAAGCACGTCGGGCAAGCCCGCAAAAAGTTTTCCGAGCGCCTTACGGTTCACGGAAGAGCGCGCGACGAGCGTCCGCGTCCTATCTCATCGAAGGGAGATCGATGACCTACGTGGTAGATATGCGTTGCCCAGAGGTTTCTAGCCAGAAATAGCGGCGAAGGAGAACGAACTGTCAGATGGTTTATCAAAGCGGCTCTCAATGTCTTTTTAGCGTGGGACACCCTCCCAAGTCCTCGACTAAGCTCGGAGCCCTTTTTGGATGTCACTCCGGAAGTCGCCTGTTCCTCCAGACGGAGAACTTTTTGAGATTGTTGCCACTTCTCTATTGACTAAGCTCTCTCAGACTAGCTATCAACAGATTCTGACCCCTCGTGGCTTGTCGATATTCTCACAAGAAGTATCGAATATATTTCCCCATGGGATCACAGTATAATATTATCATGTATTCCTTCGACCTCAGGGAACCCCTAGTCTAACAGGAGAAAAATGATGCGCTTGATTTCCCGTATTCCGAATCGCATGCGAGAAGTATTTTTTGATTTACGGAGAGGAGAAACTCGCTACACAGTCCATTGACAGCTCTTTTAGAAATGATCGAGAGGATGCTGCGCTCGGCTGCCCTTGTCATCCTCGGACGGAGGAGCTCCTGACTCCAGCTGAAGGAGCCTGGCTATTCCTATCGCGGATCTGAGTTTGTGGAAAGGCCACAAGAATGAAGCCCGATAAAGCCCGATCCGGGTTCCTGAGTCCGATCGGGGAAGTTCGTCTCCGGTAACTGTTGAGGGGCTTGAAATTCTCGTCGAGGTTTTTACGATTTTTTCTTCGAGTATGTACGAATGGGGCCATGCGGGGTCGATCCTACCATGATACGAGACGCCGCCTGCTTTGCAGCATCAAGCTCGGCGAACCCCGCAGCGCTAGCCTCATCCATCCGAGCGAGGACGATTCGGAGTGACTGAGATCGATCTCCCTCAATCACGTCCCCTTCCTTTGAATAATTCAGCCCGAGCCTCCGTCTTCTGGCATAATCCCTTCATGAGACTGTCCATTCGAGCCCTAACAAAACTCAATAGGAGATGATACGTCTACCTACGTCTTCCTTCCCAGCTTCTCAAGGTTTAGCGGGAAACCTATTCAATTTATTGAGATATAGCCGTGAGGGCGCTTCGCGCCCCAACGGATTAGTAGTCCTCGAGAGTTCATGGAAAAGACGAAAGATTGTCTCACGGCAGTTCGTACTGATTTGTCGACCCGCGAGCTAGTGGGCTGCCACTTCAGTGTCCATAGTTAATACCTGAGCACTTCGAGGAGCTTCAGCATCGCGGGTATAGAGTCCTCCAAGCGTATGGTAGACTTGGCCGTGGAGTACTATATTGCCGCACTACTATATCGAGATCTGGATGCCGTGATGTGCGTGCTCGTCGAACGCTGAAACAAACGAAGTAGAGAATCCTTCCTTGATACCGGCGATTGAATGTAGCCTGTGGGCTCGTGCCAGTAGAGCTGAGATGAGTGATAACATCTGACGTCATAGTGAAGCGGCTTGACATTTTGTGGAATTTAACGATTTCTGGACAAACACGTTATTTTCACGGAAAACATGCGGCTAAGCAATATGAAAAATACCGACCTCACTGAGGCGATTGCGCATCGATCGGGAAAGGTTCGGGGTCTGTTCGGAGGAGAAAAGCGCCAAAGATTGGGTCGGTCAGACAGACATAGCGATTGTATCATATAGGGGGAGGGGAATAGGGGGATACATGAGTTTCATCGCCTCCTTATACGCCTCTCCTTCATTTTTTTCTCCGAATACTCTGATAGAGAGTCAGATGAGAATTTGATAAAGGCGCGTTTTTCCTTTTTTCTGTAGTTTTCCTAGTGATATTCGTAGCGTCAGATGAACTCCGAGCGACCGGTCGCGACTCACTATCCGTTCTAATCGATCTGAAGGTATCTCCTCGTGATGGTTCCTCTGCGAAACGGATTGAGGAGTAGAATTCTTGCTTCCTGTGATGCATTCCGCGCTCTTTCGGGATCTCATCGATCGCTTCATGAGATTCTGAGTAGGGATAACGCACAGTCCACCATGAGCAACCGATTTGGTGTTTACAATGCGGGAGGAAAGGATGCCGTAGAAGCTGCCAGATGCGCTCGCCAACGCATCGGTTCAGTGTGTTCGTACAGTGGTGCTACTTATGTAGCAGAGTATAACCCTCTCCGCGAAGATACTCAATCGCTCTCGTTTGGCATTATGGCGGAGTTTCATCTTTCAGTGCGAAGCTCGACGAGACTGTATGGCACTGGTGGTACTCCGACGCCCATATCTGTGATGCCGCAACAAAGCCGCAAGACCGGGCGGACACAGGTGCAAATAATCCTGAGACTGCATAGATTCCCGACGATGTCGTAAGCATAACTGGGCTGAAGCAGGATTGCGCCTTGGTTATCATTCCACAACGTGACTGGCCGTTGAATCTCGTTCGGGAGAAGCTCTCGAACATTGAGCAGCCACTTTATTTCCTGACCAGCGGCTCCACCAACGGTGGGCTGTTTGCGACTATTCCAAGAGATGCACGCGCCTGCGAGCAGGAAACAATATCCCGTCGTTGATTACCGACAGTCGTGACGCCCGCCCCAATCGGCATCACTGAATGCTTCCATGGGTTTGTGGTCGGCACCGGTGAACTTCGGATGCAGATCCTTGCTACCCTTTAGATAACGGATATTCTCTTGAGGGCCGACCAGTGTTCTTTCGATGGGCTCGAGCTGAACTTGCTGACCACTCCGACCACGAAACAAATATCGGGACGAGTGATCTGGGACAGATGAATCAAACACCCCACTGCCTCACGGTACGGCTCTACGCAAGCTCCGTCGTCTCCCTGATTCTCGACTGGGTCAGATCTCTTGTCCAACTTCCATTGGCCTTGACACAGGTTTCGCAATATTTCGCGAGCCCAAGGTGTTTCAGCGGGAACACATTCCCCAGTTCTGAACGTACCTCCTCGAACAGCGCCGTACTGTCGGTGAAAATCAGAAGATCATCGACGTATACGGACAGGAGGAGGATCCTGCCGTCCTTATGCAGGTGGTACAGACACGGATCGGCTGCACGGTACATGACAATTCATCGCCGAAATCTCAACGCCGACTCCTCAACGCCGGATAGCTCAACGCCGAGACAACTCAACGCCGAGACAACTCAACGCCGAGACAACTCATCGCCGGACAAGCTAAAGCCGGGACAACCCAGCGCCGGACAATTGATCGCCGGTCAACTTAACGCCGAAACTTAGCCTGCTCAGGATGTTCTTTGCGCGAATATGATGCTCTCAGCTCAGATCAGATGCGGTGTTCCTGCTTCGTCATATTTATGTCATTTTATTCTAACATAACCCCATGACAAGTCTTAAGCGTAGAATCTAGGACGGCCAGAACCTCGGCAGTGTTCATCGACCACGTCCACTTAGGTACTTTTTAGCGAGCTTTTTCCGATAAACACGCAATCATTCAGGGTTTCATGAGGAGAGTCTTTGCGCACCCGCGTAAGTATTCGACTACCGTAAACGTGTGGAAGTCATTGACTCGTTTCAACAACTTTTTGTCGATGTCCGCGTATTTTTTCGTTTCGCTGGTGCTTCGTTGCCGGCTTCGAATCTTGCGAGAAGCAGATCTCGATGATGTTGAACTTACCTAAGGCCATCCATGAAGCGCCCTAGGTTTGGGTGACTCACACGCAACTCAGTCTGCAATCTCCTGTGGGCGGCTTCCGCGTAGTTATTCGTACGGGAGTCCCCAGTGAGAGTGCGAGAATACACCGACCACATAAACGGAGGAAACAACAGCTGTCGCCGGACAACAGAACCGTCGGGGAGGACATGGAGAAGTGAGCCCACACAATAATTATCCTCTAAATACTTGAGAGCTGGCATCAGCTCCTGCGGCAAGTCAATTGCGAGCTCAGCTATCGCGTTGTCGAGGAGAGGGGGAGGTACAAACGCGAGAGCTGCTATCATCCTAGCGCTAAGCGAAAAGTTCCCATCCGTACGATACCGGCCCAGCAAGCCGAGCTCGCCAAGTTTCTTCTTTAGACTTTGAACAGGATGAAACAAGCATTCATCGATCCGCGCATTCGGGAAACTGCAACAAAAGCTTTGATAAGGCCCTCGTAGTCAGTTGAGATGGCGAGAGGAGCGAACGAGGGCCAGGCTTGGAGGATGAGTTCGATCATCCGAGAGTACGATGCCTGGCTTTTATCAGGCAAGAGTAAACGGGTATCACAAAGTCACCGCGTTCTGCGAGAATCGCTACGATTTGGCAGAAACATGGTGGTGGCAAACTAAAAGTACCATCCACATATTTCTTCTTAAATGAACGATCCAATCACCGACTTGAGACCGTTTCGGTACTCGGCAGGACCAACTTCGCAGCTCTGGTTGACCTCTCGATAACTCCTTCGATTAGTGGCAGCGGGGTCTCCTGGCATCCCAGAGTATTCCGCTCCAGAGCAACTCTGTTCCTCGCCACTTCGACCGCTGCAGGGTCGGGCTCATCGCTATGAGGACCCATGACTTCGAGGACTTCTTGAGTCGAAGCTGAGTCGAAGTGTGTAATCGCACTTTGCAGTTTGTGAGATACTGATATCGCCAGCCTTCGCACTCCGCACCAAGAGCGGACTGCTCGCTTTCTTCATGCTTTGCACGAGAATCAGAGCAAACACACGGTCCTTGAATCGTCTGGGAGAACCTATCTGTGTACTTAGCTGTGTACGGCGTTGAGTTGACCGGACCCGACAGGTTCTCGGCGTTGAGTTGACCAGCTCAATCAATTGTCCGGCGCTAGGTTGTCCCGGCGATGAGTTGTCTCGGCGTTGAGCTATCCGGCGTTTAGAAGTCGGCGACGTGATTTCGGCGACGTGATTTCGGCGATGAGTTGGTCGGCGATGAGTTGTCTGTGTCCGCCCGGGAAGATATGCTCAGACGAGATAAGGGGGAATACTCGGCAGGAGTGCGCCTCGCTCCGCATCCCCGGACTGAAGTTCGATGTTTCCAGAATTTGGAGACGTTCGCCGCGCGGTGGGATTGTGGCGCCGGTTTCGATTCATTACGTTAATCAGTCTTTTTTCCGTGATGAACGGCTCGCTCCATGACCCCTGAAGATCATCGAGTCAGCGCATTGAGCACTCCGGAAGTATAAGCATATCAAGTCGATTCGTTTCCCGAGTATATCCATAGGATACTATTCCTCTCGTAGGAACGACGATGTTTCGAAATTTGTGGGGTCGAGAATCTACAGAGAAGACAATAGAGCTGAAATTACCGGACCTCGGTGTGAGCAAAGCGGGCCAGAAGCTGACCGAGGCTGTTTCCGAAAGTTTCGTGCTACCAGGATTCGGATGGCTGCGAAAGACAAAGGTCGAGGCGCCTGACATCAAGGTTGAACTCGGTGAAGGCGTCATCGGATCGGAGTCTCGGAAATCGGAAGAGAAGAGCAGTGGACTCCTAGGGAAGTTGTTCAAGCGATCGGAATCCGCTCCAGAAACAACAAAGAAGAAGGAGACCGCCGACACAGGACTTCTGGATGGCTTCTTCGGAAAGTTGGGCCCGTCGAAAGTGGAGAAAGTGAAAACCGAAATAAGACTGCCTGAACTGCCTGAACCGAGTGAAAAGAGTGAAACAGTCGTCTCGCGACTCACCGAAGAGAAAACAGGTGAGAGAAAGTTGCACAAATGCGTTGACCGGGGTAATCTCCAGGCTCCTGAATTCTCCATCAATGGTCTCAGTCGTGACTCGTGAAGCAGCAAACTCTCGCTGATCCACGGCGTCGCTCCTTGCGCCCGCGTGAAGTTCGGGGAAAGACCTGTCCCTCGTGTCCGACGCTGTGCGCTTCCTCCTTCTTGTCTTGGGTCCTGACCCCTTAGACCCCGAGCGGGTTTCGACTCGGTTAGCAGATTGGGATTCCCTTACCCAGTCGTCTCCGAGAACTCGGAAGCGGAACGACGCGGAAAACGAAGGCTTCCCGCGTTCCTCCCTCGATCCAAAAGCGCTCGGTTCCCGGTTCTAATATCGAGCCGTTCAAGCCCATCATGCCATGAAATACCCTCTAATCTGACTTTCCTTCCCACAGCCATCCAATCTGGCTGTACCATATGGAAGAAGAGAGTGTTGACCGCTCTTGGTGCCTTGGCAACAGTGGCCTTTGCATTCGCTGTAATGGGTAAAGTGTCCAATCCTGCGTTGGTCCCAGAAAAGAAGATGGATCTGGATAAAGCGATGGGCCCAGGTATCTAGGGTCTTGAACTCTTTCAAAAGCTCGATATTCACAACATAATGAGGCGAGGGAGATGGGGCTACCGTCTGCTCGATGGGGCGTTGTAGTTCCCCTTCGATTTCTTGTTCCCAAAGGGGGAGGAGCGCCGGATATCCTAAGGCTCCGGATATCGGGCAGCTCTGGTGTACATCCCCAAGTCATGCTCCCTTTTTCTCCTTCCCCTATCCCTGCACCCGAGCTGTAATGCGGACTTCGTTTGAGCTGCCACAGAGCCCACACAGAGCTGCCCCCATATCTCTTCCGATAATTATTTCAGTACTTCCTGCTCACACGCGTCTCTCTCGATGCAGGTGCTCCTTCCGGCGGCCTGAGCGGCGGGAAGTTGTCCGGGGGCGGAGTAATCGGGAGCCTTGCGAGCGGAGCTCTGACGGGGGCTTTGAGCGGCGGTCTCGGAGGCGGGAAGATTCTCGGGGGCATCGGCGGTCTTGGTGTAGGGGCACTCTCCGGCGGCCTCGCAGGAATCGGTGGCGGAAAACTTACTGGGGGTCTCAGCGGCGGAAAGCTAGCCGGTGCTCTGAGCGGTGGGAGAATCACCGGCGATCTCGGTCTTGAGAAACTCAGCGGTGGCCTCAATAGCGGAACACTCACTGGCGGTAAACTCCCAGATCTGAAACTCCCTGACGTCAATCTGCCGGGCGATAAATTGAATGCCGGGAAACTTGCTGGAGGTCTCGGTGCGCGTAAGCTCAAGGGTGGTTTAAGCGGTGGGAAACTCCCCGATCTGAAAGTGCCTGGAGGACAGCTCCCCGATCTGAAACTTCCGGCAGCGAAGCTCCCCGAACTGAAACTCCAAGGTGGTAAACTGCCCGACGGGAAGCTTCCCGACTTGGAGCTTTCAGGTGGGAATCTTCCTGGTGGAGGACTTCCCGATTTAAAGCTACCAGGTGGGAAACTTCCCGATATGAAACTGTCTGGAGGAAAGCTCCCCAGCGGGAAACTTCCTGATTTGAAACTGCCAGATGGAAAACTTCCC
The DNA here is from genome assembly GCF_000255335.2 of Galendromus occidentalis. Classification (NCBI taxonomy): domain Eukaryota; kingdom Metazoa; phylum Arthropoda; class Arachnida; order Mesostigmata; family Phytoseiidae; genus Galendromus; species Galendromus occidentalis. The sequence continues at coordinate 439,185 of NW_003804284.1, forward strand.
GATTTGAAACTTTCTGGTGGGAAACTCGCCGGCGGGAAACTTCCTGATTTGAAGCTCCCTGGGGGTCGGCTACCTAGCGGGAAACTGCCCAACTTGAAGCTACCTGGTGGTAAGCTCCCCGATATGAAGCTTTCCGGAGGGAAACTCACCGGTGGGAAACTCCCCGATATGAAGCTTCCAGGAGGGAAGCTCCCCGATTTGAAACTTCCGGGGGTTAAACTCCCAAGCGGAAATGTCCCCGATTTGAAGCTACCCGGTGTTAAACTCCCCGATACGAAACTCTCTGGAGGGAAGCTCCCTGGTGGAAAACTTCCGGATTTGAAGCTCCCGGGTGGTAAACTCTCCGACATGAAGCTTTCTGGCGGGAAACTCCCTGATCTGAAGCTGCCAGATGGGAAACTTCCCGATGTGAAACTTTCCGGGGGGAAAGTCGCCGGCGGAAAACTCCCTGATCTTAAGCTACCGAGTGGTAAACTTCCCGGTATGAAACTCCCCGGCGGGAAACTATCTAATTTGAAACTGCCAGATGGAAAGCTTCCCGATGCTAAACTTTCTGGAGGGAAAGTCGCAGGCGGAAAACTTCCCGGCTTGAATCTCCCTGATGGCAAGCTATCTAGCGGGAAGCTCCCCAATTTGAAGCTCCCTAGTGGTAAGCTCCCCGATACGAAACTCTCTGGAGGGAAGCTCCCTGGAGGAAAACTTCCTGATTCGAAACTGCCAGGTGGTAAACTTCCCGATGTGAAACTTTCTGGAGGGAAGTTCGCCGGCGGAGAACTTCCAGATTCGAAGCTCTCTGGTGGGAAACTACCCGGCGGGGGACTCTCCGATTTGAAACTTTCTGGTGGTAAGCTCTCCGGCGGGAAAATTTCGGATCTGAAGCTACCGAGTGGCAAGCTCCCCAATGTGAAACTTCCGCGAGGCGAGCTCCCCGGCGGTAAACTACCCAACATCGAAGTCTCTGGTGGTAAGCTCCCCAGCGGAAAACTTCCCGACTTGAAGCTACCTGGTGGGAAACTTCCCGACTTGAAGCTACCTGGTGGGAAACTTCCCGATATGAAGCTCTCTGGTGGTAAGCTCCCCAGCGGAAAACTCCCCGACTTGAAGTTACCGAAAGGGAAGCTTCCCGAAATGAAGCTCTCTGGTGGTAAGCTTATCAGCGGAAAACTCCCCGACTTGAATTTACCGGGAGGGAAGCTTCCCGATATGAAACTCTCCGGTGATAAGCTCCCCAGCGGAAAACTCCCCGACTTGAAATTACCGAAAGGAAAGCTTCCCGATGTGAAGCTGTCTGGTGGTAAGCTCCCTGGCGGAAAACTCCCCGACTTAAAGTTACCGGAGGGGAAGCTTCCCGATATGAAATTCTCCGGTGGTAAGCTCCCCAGCGGGAAATCACCCGACTTGAAATTAGCAGGTGGGAAACTACCCAGCATGAAGCTCTCTGGTGGTGAGCTCCCTAGCGGAAAACTCCCCGACTTGAAGTTACCGGGAAGGAAGCTTTCCGATATGGAACTCTCTGGCGGCAAGCTCCCCAGCGGGAAACTACCAGGCTTGAAGGTACCGGGCGTGAAGCTTCCCGACGGGAAGCTTGCCAGTGGTCTCGGGGCAGGGAAAGTCACCGGAAGCTTGAGCGGTGGGAAACTCGCTAGCGGAAAACCAAGCGAAGGGAAGCTCTCTAGCGGAGATCTTAGCGGTGGAAAACTGTCGGGCCTTGGAGGCGGAAAATTGAGTGGCGGCTTGAAAGGGGGCAAACTCTCCGATGTGAAAGTTCCGGGTGAGAAGCTTCCCGACGTGAAACTTTCTGGAGGTAAACTTACCAGCGGGGAGCTCTCGGGTGGGAGACTCACCGGCGGGAAACTCCCCGATGTCAAAGTCTCCGAGGGGAAGCTCTCAGGCGGGAAAATCGGCGGTGGGAAATTCACAGGGGGTCTCGGAGGCGGGAAGCTGACTGGCGGCTCAAATTGGGGTGAACTTGGGAAATCGAGCCGCGGAAAACTTGAGGGCGGCTCCGGCGGTGGGAAACTCTCCGACAGTGAGCTCAGCGGGGGCATCGGGAGCCCGAAACTTGGAGGTGGTTCTACCGGTGGGAAAGTTCCGGGTGGGAAACTTAGCGGTGGTCTCGGCCGCCCGAAATCAGACGGTGGAATCGGCGACAAGAAAAAAAGCAGCGGCAAGCTCTCTGATGGGAATGGCTCCGGTGGTAAAATCCCTGACGGCAAACTGAGCGGCGGTCTCGGTGGCGGGAAAGTGCCTGGAAATCTCAGCGGTGGGAAACCTGGTGCTGGAAAAATGCCGGGTAAACCCCCCGGTGGAGATCTCCCGGGCCAGAAACTCCCTGGTGGGGAAGCCACAGGCGGAATCAGCGATGGGAAGCTCCCAGACGGAGGACTGAGCAGTGGAAAACTGACGGGGGGTTTGAGCGGCGGGAAGCTCAGCGGTGCTGCCATGGCTTCGAAAGCTGCTTCTGGTTCTGCGAAAGACCCCAAATTTCCGCCGAACTTCAGTGATAGCAAGGATTCGAAAGCAGGAAAAGGTCCCTCGGGGTCCAGCGACTCCAAGACAATGGAAGACGATCTGCCGAGAAATGGGCCCGAAGGCTCTGAGAATTTCAATCGAGGGGAGAGTTCCCCGGGGCTCGGAAATCCGAAGAGCTCAGGTGCAGGAAACAGTCCCTCCGTCCGCAATCAACGCAAGAATTCCAAAGGGGGAAAGGGTTCTTCAGGATCCACTGATCCCAAGAACTCCGCTGCAGGACACAGTCCCTCGATACTCAATCATCGTAAGAATCCCCAAGGAGGACAGGGTGCTCCGGGATCCGGCGGTCCAAAAAACGCCGGTGCAGGAAACATCCCCCGGTACCCAATGATCGAGAGAATTTCGGAGGAGGGAAAAATCCTTCAGGATCCAGCGTTCCGAATGCGGCAGAAGACTCTAAGCTGAAGGCAGGATCTGGATTTCGCCGGGATCATGGGGCAGAAAATGCTCCCTCGGCGTCGAGTGAGACCAAGAATCCAAGAGGCAGCAGGGGACCCCTGGGACACAAAGACCCGAATTCGGCGAAAGACTCCGGCGGCAGTCCTGGCGACGGTGAGACCCCCGGTGGCGGTAGACCGAGTGGTGGAGGTCTCGGGAAACGTAAGCTCAACAACGGCCTTGGGAGCGGAAAATTCAGCGGAGGCTTCGGCGTCGGGAGCGCCAGCGGCGCACAAGCCGGCGGCGGTGTCGATGGCGGAAAACTGAGCGGCGATTCCGAGGGTGGAGAAGTCAACGGTGGTTCCGGAGGTGGAAAACTATCCGGCGCTTCCGGGGGCGGAAAGCTGCTCGGCGGTGGCGGAGTGAGGAAGATCACCGGCGGCCTGGGTGGAGGAGAACTCAGTGGAGGCTTCAGCGGAGGCAAAGTCGCAGGCAGTGCCGATGGAGGAGAATCAAGTGGTGGTCTCGACGGAGGTGACTCCCTCCAGCAAAGTAAAGAATCCCCAATCGGCGGGGGAGCGCCTGGAGCACCGGGGAACACCGCATTCGCGGATGGTACCATGAAAGGGACGGGTTCCAAGGCCTCGGGCGGCTGGTCGTTGGGAGGCTCCTGGCTAGCGAAGGCTTCTAAGCTGGCGAAGGATGCTCTGGGCGAGATAACTTTCAGAGATCCGAGAGAAATGATAAAGGACCGATTTAAAGCAATGGTGGATCCCACAGCAAGAGATGATTCTGGATAAATAGAAGATTTGATTTTGTAACTTCGGATTTCTATCTGATACAGGCGATCTCTTTCTCTTTGAACACGCCGTCCATATACCCAGATAGCATGCTGCCGGCTCAACCTTGTGGCACAAGCTCAACTCCAAGGTTGTGGCACTGATAAAGCGAAACTGGTGGTGAACGCGTGGCCTCTCAGGTGGGTGAGACAGACGCGATGCTTGCTCGTCAGGGGCATAATATCGACAACACACGAGGCGCGATCTCTGTGTCTGACTGCACACTGAGGACTTCGCCTGCACAACCGGTGTCTCTCGAGCGCGTGGGAGAATTCTTTCCCGATTCCGGAGAGGCGAGGGTCAGAGCTAGTCTTGCCTGAAGGCGCCCTCGGAGGAATGTGGTCGGATGATCCTTTCTTCGAGTCCATCATGGTGTTGATGAATGCTTGGGCGTTGATCCTAAGGAGAACGTCTGCGTCTGCCATCGGGAGCCGGTCGAAGTTATCCCTGGGGATGATGTCAGAGGTTATCTCCCATCTCCGGCGCTCCTGCTTGGATCGAACAGGGGCAGAGCTATCCTGTTGCTCTCGTGAGAATGATTCCATCCCATCCGAGATCGGTCTTGACAACCTCGGGGCAGGAGAAGAGATGAGCCTGAAATCTGTGTGCAGCTCTCCTCATTCCTTACGAACGCTCCTTCCGTATGGATACGGCCAATGGTGCAACAATCTCGCTCAGCCCGTCCGACGATGCCTCGGCTCTTTATATCCATTTACTTCCATAGAATTTCTCCGCAGAGCTGGATCGATTGGGCCGGTCGAGTCTGCTCGCACACGCAACAAGCGTCAGAGGGGGAGGAGCAGGGACTGCGCGCGAAAACTCCGGGGTTTAGACATCATGTCCGCCTGCTAGACGTACAACAAGATCTTTCCAGTCGAACTCAGTCTCGATTCAATGCCATCGGCGCATCAATATAGTTCGCAGAAAAGGGACCGAGCTCCGAAGATGGGGCGGTCCTTAGAGAGTTTCGAGAAGCCGCTTTGACTCGAGGTTACTTTCCCGCCCCGGAATGAAGCGAGCGCTTCGAAAAGCTTCCAGATACCACAGTCAGGAAATTTCGAGTAATCTCAACAGGTGAACAGCTCTAATGCCAAGCTGGTACTGCATTTCTCCTTCATCCGTGAGAAACTCTGATCTGTAGATCCGCATCAGCTGGAGCAGGCATCTCACACTTGAACCTCAGTCCGCATACTTCCATTCGTCTTCGCGCGTTCTCAATCTCATCCTCGAGCTCTGTTTCTCATGAAGGCGAGCGGGTGTACAGCAAAAGGGAATGCGACTCCTTCGCCGTATTCAATAGAGGACTTGCTAGGCATAGAGAGGAACTGGAGTCATTGCTCTGTCAATGTCTTTATTGAGACGACTCATCAGCAATCATCAGTGGTTCAAGCCGAACGGTTCGTGATACAGAAGACTCCATCTCTCACGCTTCTTAACAAGACTCCGCCTTGCCCTCGAACGAAGGCAATGACGTTCGAGAGAACGTTGCCCGTCTGAAAGGTTCCATGATCATTAGATTTGAAAACCATTGTCCATTGGGTTCGAGACTTTATACCGAGGAGCGTCCCCGCGAATCCTCGTCGAGGAAAGGAGTTTATATAGGAACCGCTCCCGAGGATCGAAGGCAAAATTGCTCAAACATGAATGAAATCCGCTCGTCGCGGTCGATCTGGGGGCAAGCAGAGCGGAGAGTCCATTTCGAGAATGGCACAGCCGGTCATTGGATGGAATACCATCAATACGCCAAATGAATGCGATAAATGCACAAGCCCATCCCGAATGTGCCGATGTCCGGATGTTTTTTCTCCGATTATTGTCTCCAGACCAAGAGGCGGACGGAATATCACTCACCGCGAAATCAAGTTGAGCCCTGCTCAAGATCATGATGGTGTTTTTCGTGAGAATCAGCACTGCCCTTGTGTTCCTGTGTAGATACGGAAGGGGAGACCAATTAGAAATAGGAAGAATCCTCCATGGCTCGTACAAATCTTAGAAGAAAAATGGCGAGGAAGCGAATCCATGGACAGCGAGATAGCTCACTTCTGAACGAAGCTCAGCTTGGCCAGCAGTCCGCAACTCCTCTTGAAGACAGCATTCTCGTTATTTTCCTCACACGTAGCTCTGTCGGCGAGGACAATTTCCGTGCTGGAAAACGGGTCGTTCAAATGAATGCAACATGCCGGTTATATGGTTCCCAATGCTCCCAAGATATGTACATATGTGTGCTCGATTTGGACGCATGGTCGCGATGCTTTACTTTTCCTCCACTCTTCTCTGGAGCATTTCGTATTCCGCGGAGATGTTGGCGCGAACCTCGTCGATGTGTCCTTTGGGGGATAGCTTTTGCAGGAAGGCTAGTGTTCTGTTTCTACTGATTCCGATGCTGCTCTGAACAACCCTGCGAATGCAACCTGAAAATTTTGCGGGATAAGACCATCCGACCACAGGAAAGCGAACTTAAAGCAAGCTGGGAGCTGGCCCGATTGCGCGACTCCCCGTCGGGAACTTCCCCAAGACCCGGTCGGTGTCCTCGGATCGAGGCGAAAGGTTGGAGTCGAATATATGTGGAGGCAAGTCATGCTTCTCCATTTTCATGGAGGTTGACCTACTGAGTGCGTTATCTGGTAAGACGGTCGTCGTGTCCTCGTCATCCGGAGTTTCGGTCGTCGACGTCGCGTCATCTTGAGCGTCGGTCGTCGACGTCGCTTGATCCTGAGCGTCGGTCGTCGATGACACTTCATCATCAGCGAAAGTCGTTGTCCGTCCTTGAGCAGCCGCGAGGGCGAAGACGAGGTACAGAACCACCAGAGCACGCATTGTATCCGAGATGAAACACTGCTTTCCGGACACACATTAGATTGAGTCTTTTATAGCAATTCCCCCGCGGCGAGGTATAAGAAAGCCTCCTCAGGATTAGGATAATCCTTTCTCGCCTTATCGGTATTAGGACTTTGAGCATCGATTGAAGGCGACAGCTCCGATAAGAACTCGAGGATTTGCGGGTAGGATCGGCGATTCATTGCTCCCGCGGAGGGCTCTCCGTGACCAGACATTACCCTGAACTAAGTCCAGGGGACCCGAGAAAAACTTGAGCATAGGTAGTGGAATCCCCCTAAACCCTTCATATCACATCCCTTCCTACATAGACGAAAACATTGCGGCTAATCCAAAAAATTCCGACCTCGGCACGCAATCTCTGGCGGACTCATGACGCAGCCCTTTCCTTATAGCTGAGGATTACAGAGAACTAGGCTCACATCTTCCCACTCTAGAATTTTAGCTTGACACTGAGGGAACGAGCCTTATACGCGGAGCTTCCGTCGCGCCGATTGATCTTGAATCCGGTCGGAATGATAAGATCAACAAAATCCGGTTCCTTTGCGATCGTAATTAGAGAAAATTATCGCCCCCTTGAAGCGGGATCGAATTTGAGTGCGCGTGATTTTGCCAGAAGGAGATGGCTCCGGGCATCGCGAGACGGCGATTTCGTCGACAGACGGCTCTGCGGATCCCTCACGATCAATATTCAACTTGTTAGATGTTAGTAAGCTATTCCTTGTAGAGAGCGGGGAAGAGGAGACCATTATCGACACGGCGAGATTCAGACAATCGGTGGGAGTTGAGGACTGTCAATGGCCAGTCATCCAGTGTACGGATGTCAGGTCGAAAGATACCCGGACGACGACAACATGCCTCCAAGAATTCATAGCGAGACCTCTGTTCTACGTCAGAGATGGCGATTCGATTGCTCGCGATTATTCCTGGATCAGAATGGGCTGTAAATGCTTCGTGATCAAGGTGTGATTGGGAGTTCGAGGGCCGCTTGACAAGAGCAGCGTTCTCGTTCTGTCTAAAGAGAGTTTCTAGTCGCGCGAGTGTCTTTCTGTCGGGTTTAACAGCATGACTCGGTATCTCGTCCGATTCTTCCGTTTTAGCTCTTCCCTGTGAGCCAGTTTCCCGCATGAACTCGAGTCAAGCAGCGCAGGTCAAGCGGCGGATGAACAGTTCGCCTCTGCCGCGCCACCGATCCCGAATCGAGTTTTTATGTACGTAGTATAAATCGAAGTTCACGCATCTTCGCGTCACGTGGACAAAACCGTCGCTTCCGGAATCGGAAGCTCAGCTAAATTAGTCTACATCAATGCGGTAACTCGTCGCTTCTCGAGCTCGTGTGCTCCGATCGCAACCGGCTTCTGCTCATCTGAAGTTCAGAGGGAGTCTGGCTGGAGGAAAGGAGAGAGAGGTCAGCGGACCAGCTAATCGGCAGCGAGCCTCTAGTGCGTACGGTCTGACCGTCTCATGCCGAGCGTCTCCCTGTAACTATTAAAGAGTCATTTAACGGGGAATCATGCGAAGTTCCGTAGATGGCTTGCTCTTGCACTAAGTCCACTCTTACAATGATAATATCGACCCCTTCGAAAAGTTCACCGTCCTCGGTGATGCCTTCTCAGGAAACAACCTGCGCTCGAGACGGCTCACCAAAATGCGATCGTTGAGACGTGACTGTGAAGCGAAGAGCTGGCTCGTCATTTCTTCGCTCTCTAGACAGATTGGAGCGAGACTCCCTTCCGACAGAGCGTATGCTTTTCTCTCGATGACGAATCGCTTCGGGATTGCTTTCCGGGGACCAGCCGTGGAAACTCCGAGCCGACGCTCATCAGGAGAGCCCATGGATTGGGGATTGTGCAAACCGGAACTCTATTAACGAATATCCGAACGGTAGGCCGAAATAGAGCATCCAAACTCATTGAATTCCGGAGGCAGTTGGCTTCATTCATCACATCAAAGGATATTCACGTTTCTAGCTCTTCGGACAGGATACTGAGCGATGAACATCTTTCTCGATTCGTTTCTGACGTCTGCGGATCAAGAGATAGATCGAGAATATATTTTGTTGTGCATGATGGACTAACGGCGAACCTCTGACTAAAAGCTATAGGGAGTGACTCCGAAGTGGAATTATTCGAGGATCCGCTTTTATTCCCGCACAATATGCTCGTGAGGTGGTGATTCACGAGTGTCAAGCGGTTCCTCTAATATTGTGGGTCGAAAAATCGTAGACATGCGTTTTCACACCGACGCCTAGCCGCGGGTCCCTCCCTTGTGCTCAGAGAAAGGATTCAAGAGCGAGGAGCCCGTTTCGACGTGAAACGTCTTCAAAATGTTGGCCTAGTTTTTCACCAAAAGTGTGACAAAACTTGTCCATTTTCTACGCCCTGCAGCTCCGTGCCTTCTACACCGATCGACACCCGGTTGGTGTCTTTAGATAGCAAATTTACGGGACATCAATTTCATATACTTCCCATGGAATTCCCACACGCACAGATCAACTCCTGGAGGAGAGAAGGACACCCTATGCGCCCTATTCGCCCGTGAACATGGCTGCTCCTGGGAGAGGGCGATTTCAAATTTCCAGAGCGCGCGTAACGGCCCGATGGCTAGCAACGCAATCCCGCATCCACCTCTTTCAAAACTCAGAAGACGATATTTTCCACTCAGAAGAAGATATTTTTCCAACTTCGGTGAAGAGTTCGACTTCACCAGTGATAATGAGACCTAAAAGTACGAGCTCAGTTTAAAGAGATACTGACGATGCTCGAGTCTTACGAACGGCCATTCCGAAGACGTTTCACGTCCCCTACACGGTAGTGACTCTGTTGCTACCTCTGAATTTTTTTTATAAGATTGGATGCTGATACGTAGAACATTTTCATTATTTGTCTAGGGAATGACCAAAGATCGCTTTCTGACTTTTGAAGAGAGCTGAGCAGACTTCTCCCCAACGATATCATCCACCTATCGGCTTTGGAAGGTTTCGCTCATGGTGCGTAATTGCCTTTTGTCAGAAAGCCTAAAACTTAAATCCTAGCCTAGACTCTTGGAGATGGCCATGTGAACTTGGAAGAAGCATTCCAGGTCCATTCTCGGAGTCCGAGATTTCCAGGTACTGGCGGGATGACTAACATAAAGCGAATCCCTTGAGTACGGGTCGCAAGCTCGCGAGCTTGAGCCACCCAAACAAAACCTTCCGCAGACCTTCGAGCCTGGAACAAACTCCGGGAAGACTGGAGGTGTTTACACCTCTTCATTCGAACCTATGCCTCGCACGATCCCTGCCGCTTGAAGGGCCAAGATAGCTCAGTCAGACACTGCTTACAGCTTCAAGGGAAGACGACACCATGGAAGCCACTCCGACTCACTAATCGTGAGTCAATCCACATGTTCATCGTCTGTTCACATGTGCACGTTGCGTCGCTTCGTGCATTTCTATCGACTTGTGCTAAGCGGGATAGACCCAGGAATCGACTGTTTGGTCCGTTTTCCGGGCTTCCAGGCTGAATCGACTCCAATCAACGGTGCCTAAACGTAGAGAAGTTCCTGGCAGACAATTCCCTCACGGAAACCCCAGACCCAAGGCGCGCGAAACGGGCAGCCCTCAGTTCTCGGCGACCCTCAACCTCAGCCCCGGAATGGCTCGGCTGAAGTCCTACACCATGAGACCGGCTGTCTGGTTGGGATTACCGAGCTCTAGCCGCAGTGCTGATACAATGGTCCGAGTCGAATCTCTAACAGAGCAGTGGGAGTTGCCGACCCTGACCAGGAGCGTCAGTCGAGTTTAGTTCGCTTTTGTGTCTTATCCAGCAAATCGAGTACCCCAAGACCCAGGTAGCATCCTTTAGGAGCTAGAGGGTCTCCGCGAAGCGTCGATTCACATTTCCACTGCCAGCGATCTTCGGCGCAAGTCGGGCCAAACCAATGGAGTTTGAGAACGCAGTTGACGGTCAGTCTGATCCTTCCCTCGACATCTAGCGCAAATGATGTGGGATGAGGTTCATCTCTGAATTTGTTTGTAAAATCGTTGCATCCGGACGCCTATGCGACAAAGCACCACCATCGAGAAAAAGACTGACTTTCGGGCGGCAAGCGAGTCAGTCACAAGGCAGATGACGGCAACGGGTGTCTCGAGGCCCTTTCATCCTTCCGACTCGGTTTCCCGGGAAGGCTCTAGGAAGGGGTCATTGGAGTTTTGTATCGGTCGTCTCCGGATCCTCCGTTCGCGAATCCGTAGCATCCGGCAAAGTTAAGCTGTAGTTTGAGCCCCGAAACTGACGGTCCCAGCAACCACGGACCTGAATCGGGGAAACAGGCTCAAGACCGTAAAGAAAGGTCGCGATCTCCAAGTTGAATCATTCGTGGCTGGTTCTTCGGGTGCTAGAAAAAGGAACAAATACATGAATGCCGACGAGCGAATGCTTGAAGTCGTTCATCGGGACGGGGTTTCTTATCCACGTAGAATACCTCCGAGGTATCGCACATAATTTCCTCATGGATGCATAGTTTCGGTTATGTCGCGGAGATGTACCGACAAGGTCGTCGGTACTATTCCGAGATAAATCCGAATCGCGAGTTTTGAGAAGAATCATAACAAGAAGTCGAAAAGAAAAGAGCGGCGAGAATAGTGCACAGAATAGTGCCTTACGGCTAAGCGACGCTTTCAATTCTATTCCGAGTCTTCAATTTAGGTAGAGACGATTCTTATCGAAAATCGTTGGAAAAGTCGCTGAGGCACTCGAGACTTCGAGCGGAGCTGGGAAGAAGTCTCCGGAACTGGTTCGGTGTATTTTCGATCGACTTTCCTCGTTTTGAAACAGCGGAGTCCTCGAGAAATAGCGCGACTGCGGTGACCAGACTCCGTTACGGCTCCCCAACACCTGCCTCCGAGCAAGGAAACGTTCGGACTGGCATTGTAGTCGCTTTGGTGTATACGCCGTGGTGAATCAATGATTTTTCGAATGAGAATCCCGCGCTCACTTGACCTCAACGTGTCAATTGATTATGTATAGGGTGTCCGGTTTATAATAGACCCAATTTGAATTTGGCGCCATTCGGCTTGTGTTGGATCGGCACGGTGTGGATTGCGGGAGTGTGTAGGGTGTATAAATACATTTCGTTCACAATGAGGTTCAGCACGGAACAACGACAAAACCCACATCGAGAACGGCTCATCATTTGTGGAGGCGCTCCGAGCGCTGCGTCGGGTACACCATATCAAAGATTTGCCTATCAGCGGTTTCGTAAACAAACAAAACAGCCGCTTCTGGTATAGCGAGAATTCCAGGCAAACGCTATAGATTCCCCTGCACTGCGAGCGAGTCACTGTCTGGTGCGGCATTTGGAGCGGGGGCATCATCGGCCCGTATTTCTTCGAAGATGAGCAAGGAAACCCGGTGACTGTCGACGGGGAACGTTACCGGAAGATGTTGAAGGACTTTGTGGAACCGGAATGCCGCGCGTTACGCCAGAAGAACATGTGGTTTCAACAAGATGGCGCCACACCGCACACCTCGAACGAAACCATCGAATTAGCCAAGTCCATGTTCCCGGGAAAACTCATCTCGAAGAATGGCGAAATCATCTGGCCGCCGCGATCGCGCGATTTGACCCCGTGTGATTTTTTTTGTGGGGTCATTTGAAACAGAGGGTCTATCGAGACGAGCCGAAGACAATCGGAGCTCTGAAAGCCAATATCCAGCGCGAAATTTTGAAGATCAATCCGCAACTTTGTCAGAGAGTGATCCGAAACTTTGCTAAGCGGCTCAAGATCTGCAGAAAAGTCAGGGGTCGGCTTTTGTCGGATATAATCTTCCATAAATGAATGTAAATAAATTATCTGCCAGACGCCACGAATCCGGCGCGAATCGAAGGTGTTTTCGCTAAGTTATTAGAGAAACAAATTGGGTCTATTATAAACCGGACACCCTATAGGTGTGTTCGAAGCCGAACGAGCATTTCGGCGGGAGCCTTTTGTCTCTCAATGGTAGATACTAGTTTAGAAGTGGCGGGCTGGATTGGCGCCCGAACGTTCCAATGGCGCACCATCTGATTTAAGGAGAGCATCGGGCGGTCATGACGAACCAGAATTTCGAACGATAACGTTCGGTGTTGATGACATTCCGGTGGAAACTTTCGAGTTTTCTGTTCGAATCGAACTTCTCGAGAGCCTCCGAAAAGACTGCCCGGAACTGTGATATTGATTTCGGCTGGCTCTCGGTAATCGATGCTCGTCATCAGAAACGTGAGTGATCCGGCGCGTGGCGGTTTCTGTTTACGTACCGAGTTGAGTTTCTCAAAACATCTGAAGCGCCATCGGAAGAGATGCCCGGGTACTCTTTTCTCTGGTAGACGGGTCGGGATTGTGGGAGACGGCGTTTCCTGTCCAATTTCTCGAGATCGAATCCGAGTGCTGATCGATCATCGTAAAGTACCTGAGGAGGACTTGTGCAAATATCTGGTCCATCCATGCGTTTTTCAGCGAACGACTTCGGTTTGCGAGAGCCGCCCTCATAGGAGGCTCTGGGAAGTATTCGGCTGTTCCCGAACTTCTTCACTCCAATCGAGCTCTGAGTTGGCAGAATATGTAGCGGTCGCCGAGACTGGGCGGATAGATTGATACATGCCGGAGCCGTGAAGTCTCAGAGGAAGCCGGGCTGTTTTCGGTGGGATAGTTGAGCCCCGGAATGCAAATGGATGACCATTTCCCCCAGGTAGTCAAGATGTCTCTGAAGAAACAGATGGAGGTCGCCACTTTGTTGGGCAATGCTGACAGATCCGTGGAAGCCGAATCCTCCAAGAAGGACTCGCGGAGACGGAATCTTCGAGAAACCCCGAGAACATCGTCAACCACTCCCAGTATTCTGGGCAGGAAGCGGAAGGACCAAGTGAGTGCTTGAACCGAGAATTCACCTTCCCATCATCCATCTGACCAACAACTCTTCAGTCAAATCATCGCGAAGCTGCCCGAACTCCGATAGCTAGGCAACCGGCCCGCGGACCATCTCCAATGGTTCAGAACTCGTTGGGAGAGACTCTCGCATCTGCAGACCTTGCTCGCCGAAATCTTCGACATCCCTCTCACGCAAGCGTAGTGAACAGCTGCAACACCTTAGTTTTGTTTCCGTTGCTAGTTGTTCTAAATCTAATCTCCATCCTGACTCAGATCCAATCTACGTTCAATGTACAAGCATCAAACTCATCACCTCCGAATTCCCGCGGGCAAAGACCCCGATCCATTCGAACTCGTAACCTTGATGGAATTTCCACGGGAGGTTCAATGGTGCTTCAATGGGCTCATTCTTCCTCCCGTGGCTCCGACACGAGAAGAATATTGGTAGTCTCATCAATGATCCCCCAAGCTATCGAGGCGAGGCCTGTCGAGCACCGGGTGGTGTATGGTAGTATAGCGTTCCTATACCGAAGAAGGGGCTCTAGCAACGATAGTTTATTGTGAACTAGCACGGGCTTTTATAGAAGCAGATGGCGCTACGAGCGTCGCTTCATTCGGCCAAGCTACCGATATCGAACGTCCTCGTCCGAAATGCTTCCGACAATTCTTATACTACCGGGAACAGGGGTCCATGGAGTAGTAATGCAAACTCCGACCAGTCTTCGACAGCTGCGCATACGGTACGAAACGATCAGCGGACGATTCCACATGACTCTGATGACTCGGCGCGCTTGCTTCCGGTCCTTATACGACTCCTCCGCAACTGACAATCGAGGCAGCTCTTGACATACT